>NC_089591.1:11913246-12081795 GCF_019320115.1 Miscanthus floridulus
TGTCGATGAAAACAGGATAGTGTAAGACAGTTTCGACTTGCCGACAAACTTCACCAAGAATCTAGAGTCATTTCTGAAGAAGGCCTGATCTTGTGTCGATCCTCCTTCCACTACTCCACTAGCAACCGAATCCATCACCCCAGCACCATCCATACCAAACCCTATGGCCGACAAGATGCTCCATGAGTACTTCGTTCCCGTTGTTGCCAACGTGCCCGTAAGGCCTGCTGTCAACATGGGCAACATGAACTTTCAACTAAAGATTGGCCTAATCATGATGGTATAGGCTAGTCCATTCTACAAACTACCTAGTGAGGATGCCAACGCTCATCTACAACACTTCCTGGAGCTGTGTGACACCATCATCATGAAGGATGTCACACCTAAGATCATCAAACTCCATCTGTTTCTGTTGTCCCTCTTGGGGAGGGCAAAACAATGGTTCTACAAGGACCGAGAAGTTGTCAACACATGGAACAAGTGTTCCACAACATTTCTCATGAAGTTCTTCGTGACGAGCAAAACCAACACCCTTCGTGGAAGAATTTCCAACTTCTAGCAGACAACATCAGAATCCATCACAGAAGTGCGGGAGAGGCTACAAGAATACATCCTTGCCTGCCCACACCACGGTATGGAAGCTAGTTGATCCTTCAAAATTTCTACAATGGGCTAACTTCCACATCCAAAGCCCACATAGATGTTGCCACTAGAGGAGCCTTCTTCTCACTCACAGTCAGCCATGCTATGGCTCTCATTAAGAAGATGGTATCCAACTAGGGGTGGAGTGAAGACAGAATCCAACCCCAAGAAGATGGCATGCATACCATGGAGGAACACCCTATGGTATCGTCCAATCACTCTACTCACATATACCATGTGAGGTGTGTGAAAACTTCAGACACTTTGGGAACGACTGCCTCGAGACCCATGAACATGCACTGAACAACAACAATGGGTTCTGTCCACAAGGAGATCCAGGGTGGAATAAGTCGCACCCACCATATCAAGAAGGTAACTTTGATTACAATTCAAATTTTGTAAATGAACCTTCCTTGATACATCTTGTGTTAGGTCAAGCTCAAATAAATGAAAACTTGCCAAAGAAATTTGCCTGTAATGATGAAATTTTTGAAAACATTAATTCAAATTTGGAAGGCTTAACCTCTTCTTTCATAGATCAATTAAGCCTTAATAAAATGTTTGAAATCCAACTAGCTCAAATTGTCGCTACAATTTCTGCATACAATTTTGAAAAGATCCCGGGGCAACCCAAAATTTCTTTTGAAAATATCAATGCAGTAATCACGAGGGATGGTAAGTCCACTCGTGATCTACCATATCCTAACCATGCAGGATAAGCCAAGAAGCATGGGGGTACAACCCCGAACCTTAGGCTTTGAGCTAGGTTGGTCGAGGACCTCCACAAGGTAACATGTATCTTGCACTCTCACGATTTTCCATTACCTTGCATAAAAAATTTAAATATAATGAAAAAATGGTTCTCTTGTACCATTCAATGTTTTTGCCTCTGTTGGATGATTCTTATTTATCTTTTAATGCTTTCTCTCTCTATGCCAGCATGTTTTGGTTTGGGAGTGTTGGTTATACATCTTTTAAATTAAGCATGGTGCTTAGTTTAAAAGTTTGGATATAATGATCATACTTCTATAGGCCTTTTAATTTAAGCATGGTGCTTAGATTAACTAGCCTCCCTTGATCAAATGAGACATGGTGTCTAGTTTGATCATTGAATCAAAACTGCTAGTATAGATTTTGATTGATCATATGGACTAACCCCTGCAGAAACCTATCATCTTCATGAGGGTAAGTCTTCAAGATGACAACAGAGACGAAAACTTGTTTGGTGAACCTTATTAATAAAAATAATAAATATATATATATATATAATAACAATAATCATAATAATAACTAAAACAAAATCAACCCTCGAGTTTGCCTCTGCCCTATAATAAAAGTAGCCGAAGGACCGTAAACTTTGGGCTTGCTTGGGGAAGGACCCCCACAGAGGTAACTTGTATCTTTTACTTCGCATTTATTTTCTTGCATTTATTTATTATTTAGCTTAAAAATGAAATATGATAAAACAACAATAATATTTATTTCTCTCCACATATATGTAGTAAGAATGATTTAGTTTCTCCTTGTTGAAATGATGAATAGTTGCTCTATTTTATAATTCATCTGTGCCTAGTTTATAACTTAGTATTCCCTAAGATTTAAGTTTGTCGGCTAAAAATGTCTCATCCTAAAAGTTGAAACTTGTGGGTTGCAAACGCATGATCCCTTTCTAAGTTGGTGCAAGTTATGAAATGGTACAAATGGAATATGCTATGACTTTGTTCTAAGAGAAACTTGACATCCAGATTTTTATTTTAAAAAATACTAAAATGAAAAGGTCATCAATGATAGCATTTCCTACCAAGGTCGTATGACACTATACTAAATACAAAACCTTAGTCATATGCTATTTGTTTTCACATTGAGCTTTGTCAAATTGTTGTGACCCTTGTTGAGATTCTCGTCATGCACCCATGATCAATATTCACGTATACCCACAAATAAAATGTTGACTCTTGCACTAAGAGTTACCCAAAAACATGCTCTTTCGTCCACAAAAATAAATACTCCATTCATTTTACATGAGTCTCTCTCTAAAGTTTTCATATGCCAAAAGGGAGTATGGGATATCCTAAAAAAAGAAAGAAAGAAAACAAATCCATGCCAAAGGGACGAGAGAAAAAAAGCATGCCAAAGAGCATGAGAGAAAATAATAATAATAATGCCATGCTAAACAACATGAAGAGAAAAAAGAGAAAAAGGTAGCCCATACTTTCAAAGGCAACAATCAAAAAGAGAGAGAGTCATGTTCAAAGGATTACAAAAATATTTGGAATTAGGAAGATTTCAAAATTCCACACACTTGCATTAACTGATCAATGGTATGACTTGCATCTCCTTGAGGTCCGGTTTTTGACTTAGCAACATTATGTGATGCAAGTACGTCTCTCTTTCATACCTACCAAAAACTCCACAATAAGCCTTTAGAGGTAGGATGAAAAGAAAGGCAAACATCAAAAGCCTTTGGTGAGGAGCATACATATTTGAGCGATCGAGTGAATCATCTAAGGAACTTACTTTTATTTTACAAAACTCTCAAAACATCCGGAAAGGAAGTCGATCAAAGAATGAATGATAAGCATTTCTGTGAACTAGTCTATCTTGCAAGCACCTAAGACTTGGAGAAAGCTAAAAAGCCCCGTAGGTAACAAGATAGTAAAGGGTGGATAGACTGCCAATTTATTCAAATCAAGAAAGAAAACTTTGTTATAGGTGTGGCACTTTTGAAATGTAATCGGCATAGTAGCAACTCCTGATCAACAACCAATGTCTTAGCTCTTGCTCGGGACGAGCAAGGGGTATGCTTGGGGGATCTTGTTAGCGGTCCTTAACGACCATATCTGACCACCAATTAAGACACAAACAAAGGATAAACTAGCATGATTACTCACATATGTTATTTATATTGACCTATTTCAACATGTACTGGAGAATCATTGTTTTACAGGGCATATACATGAAACACATGGAAATGAGTCAAAATGCGCAACCAGGAAAGTGCAAAATAAGCAAATGAAGAGAAAGCCCAAGCAAACTTATAAATTTGGACCAAGCACCGACATGGGGATGATCTAGGCCCATCCAAAAGCCCACAGCATGAAGTTGGTGGCGAGGGGGCCAGTCTTTGTGCGACCGCACCAGGGGTGCACCCGCAACCCTACCACCACCTCCGGGGCCCATCTTCTACAGGTGGTTGCATGGTGACATGCTTGGTCAGTTTAGACTACTTTCCTAATTTATCTATGCCAAACCGACCACAAGCTAGTATATAAGCATGGGTGGAGCTCAGTATTCAACACACACCACACAAGAGCCTCTCTCTCCCTACACTTGTATCTCTTTACAATTTTTATTTTTATTTGGCGCAAGGCAAGAAGCTTCATTGGAGAGCTTGTACTTTTGAGAATTCTTGGTATGAATAATATGAAGATTTCTCTTATGTTCTTTCTCTCATATTATCAATATAGCTATGTTATTAAACTAGAGCTAAGTTCTTATGTTATTCATTTAGCATATAGAACTTTATGCTTAATATTTCATACATACATGTTTAGGCCAAGACCTAAATTGAGGTAGTAGGTTCTACTTTAAGATTAGTTTTGGTCATTATATTCTTGTGGGTGCATCATCTGTCCCCATGGTGGATCCTCTAGTAAGAGAACTCCTGATAAAGATGGAAGTTCCTGGCCATCGCTAGAGTAGTAACTGATAGCGTAGACATGGTGTCTATGTTAGAAGTTATGTTCATTTGCCTCATATCCCATGATTGAGGGGTAGGTGGAAGGTGGTGAGAGCCATGTTCGTCCTTGGTAATCCCCCATATTCGGATATGGTGTAGAGCTGGGTGACGGTATCGCCTAGGAGACCAAGCGTAAGCTGGTGCCCGAAGTAAGTTTATAGTGACCAAAACTATCTTAGCTTAGGACCTTTGCCCTTATAAATTCATGTATTTGTATGATCATCTACTCATCTTAACATATCTATACAAGATAAGCCTGCTCCTGTTAGGTATATTCTTTTATTCTTTATTCTTTCTTTTATCTTTATCCTGGAGATTGGCTTCAGTGTGTGTGTCACACTATCCAATATTTATCCTAGCTTACCCCTGTTATGAACTTTGGTCTATTATACAGTTATGTTATCTTGACCATGTCGCTACTAGAGACTTTTACACTATGCCTTCCTTTGGGAAAATACAAATGAATGACACCCAAATACTTCTAGGTGAAATGCTACAATGATATATCCGTGCGGTTGCAGAATATTTCTGCATGTGTTTCAGAAATATCATCAAGGCATTTCTGGTGCCATTGTTAGGAAACACTAATACTAGTGGTGATGGTAAGAAACACCAACAAGCATTTCTGGCACCATTGCCAGGGATGGACTTAAAACTCCATATTCAGTGATGTTGCTTGGAAATGCCAACAGAGCCCTTGTTTGTTCTAATTTTGTTCTTCTTTTTGAATAAAATAGTTTCAAGAATAAGTGTGCGGGTGATCTCTCAAGCATAACTATCGATAGAATATCATCGGCAGTCCTCCTAGGGTTATCCCACGAAGGTAGATTGATTGGTAGAGAGGCATGTAATCAAGAACAAGAAGGCAACAGAGACACATGAGTTAGATAGGTTCAGGCCATCAGTATGATGTAATACCCTACTCTTGTGGTCCATTTGATTGTATTGGCTATCGTATGATATTGCGTGAGTTTGGAGGGGGTCCCTGCCCACCTTATATAGTCCGAGGGCAGGGTTACAAGTTGGTTAGATCTAGGAGATAACCAGAAAGTAATAATAGATTATAGGAATCATGGGATCATACGTATCCTAATAGATCTCATAGTATCTTCAGGATATCTTCCAGGTGTCTTATGAGAGATGTCGAGCAGTGTCATGCCCCGCAAGGCTTCGTTTGGTGGGCTGGGCCGCCCCTAGGGGCGCAACCCATGTGGTCTACCATGGGTGTCTAGGATCGTACCCCCATAGCTAGTCCCTGAGTGCCTTGTACCCGTTGTGCAACGCCATCATGAGCTTGTCCGAGCATGTATGAACAAAGTCGAGCAGTCAAACTCATGGTCCAACCACCATGATGAGTTGCTGAGCAGTTGTGAGTAGTTTGCAGAGCAGTCTGAACCATCGCCGAGCAGCGCTAACCATTGCCGAGCAGCGTGAACCATCACCAAGCGGTGTGAGCCATCGCCGAGCAGTGTGAACCATCACCGAGTAGTGTAACCCAAGTATGGCTTGCCATAAGGGTATAAGGAGCTCAAGTTTAGAATCAAAAATTTATTCGCAGTGGACAAAGTGTGCCCACTTAGAGTCCGGCCACGAGAAAGGGAGATAGTCTTCTTTAGCTTCAAGAGGCATGGAGTCTTCTAGAATAAAGCAAACACACTCAGCGTGAGGTGAAATGTGCCCACTTAGTCCCCAAGCCTGATAGTAGATGACGTAGTCATGTGGTGCTAGGGTCCAAAGTAGGAGAAAAGTAGAAGACCAGCCGAGTAGGTAGCCAGTCCCTAGGCATAGCCCTGAAATGAGAAAAAGCACATTCACCACAAGGTGAAGTGTACCCACTGAGTCCTCGAGCCTGATAGTAGGTGACGTAGTCAAGTGGTGCTAGGGTAAAAAATAGTAGTCAACAGAAGAAAATCCCCAATGTGATGAGGAACCGAGATGTAATGCTGACGCAGTCCCCAAGCCATAAGAGGAAATCTTGGAGAAAACAAATCATGGAGAAAATACCAGAGTAATGGATATACAGTAGTAATTACTGAGCCATAATGGTTGGCGGAGAAGTCAGTGAATATTCAGAGAGCCGTAACATATTACAAAGATAAATGAGCGATACAGGTCGTGGTTGCATGAAAGCCTAGGTAATGGCCTACCTTGCTGTTGCGGAGAATTCAGAGAGGCACAAATCATGGGAGCGGTTTCCAAAAAACCCTCGAATGAGAAAAGGTGGGGGGGGGGCTGCTTTATAACTGTGCCACCGCACCCTGTGCTCCCACCTTTGCCACTTTGCCATTTCATCTTGCTCCTCAGCCCTCGCACTTCCAGATTCATATCCACGCACGCTTCCGCCGCTAGCCCTAGTTCGGATCTGAGAGATGGCGCCTAAGACGGGAGCTATGAACCTAAAGAAGGTGAGCCCAAAGAAGGCAAGCGCCGGAGCCAGCCATGACGAAGAGTGGGTGCTGTTGCACACAGGGGAGGTAGAGCTCAATAGATTGGTGGAGGCGGGCGTTCTTTCAGACCGCATCACCATCGGATGGTGGCCACCTAGCAGTGAGCCCTTCCCAATGCCTCATATTGACAAAGCCATAGTATTTGAGGACTACTTTTGGTATGGATTAAGTTTTCCTGTTCATCCATTCTTGAGGGATTTGTTGGAGTTCTAGAGAGTCAGTCTATGCAACCTCCACCCAAACACCATATTGCACATATCTATCTTCATCCATTTCTATGAGGCACATCTTGGAATCCTTCCCCACTTCAACCTCTTTCGTCACCTGTTCTGGCTAAAGAAGAACAGCGGCGGTGGTTCCAAGGTGGTTGGTGGCATGTATCTTCAGCTGTGTGATGGAATGGCGGGCGAGTACCTTACTGTGCCGCTGAACATGTCGTTGAAGGGGTGGAACGCCAGGTGGTTCTATATGAAACAGAGCCACCTTGTCATCCGCTATGACGCCGACCACATCCCCGAGAGCCAGAAAAGCTGGTCAGAGAGGCCAGGTAGTGCTAACATGGAGCAGGTGAGGGAGCTCCTTGACTTAATAAAGGGCATGGGAACCAACGGTGGACTGGTGGTGGTGAGCTTTATAGTGTGCCATGTCTAGCCCTACAATGAGAGGGCCCACGTAGGCTATGACTTCAAGGGCGACACAGACAGTACCTGGGAAAGGACAGAGATGCTATCGAGGGATGATGTGCAAGAGCGAGCTACAGAGCTATTCGCTCCATTTGCCTTGTTCAACGTGTTAGGGATGATGAGACCCTTTAAATGCAAGAACCCACCACCTTAGGTAAACATCTCAATTGCGTGTCCCTAATCCTTTTTTTTCCTTTACGGTTGCCGAGCAGTGAGCTGATGCACTCATGGAAAGATCCATTCGCAGGAATGATCGGTGTACTTCTCGAGTGTGCCGAGGGGCGATTGGCCTCAGGCAGTAGATGCCTAGCTACCGACGTAGCCTAAGGAAGGTGCCATTAGGGCCTCATCAAAATCTAGAGGCATCGACGCTGGTCGAATGAAGAGTACCCCCTAGAGTCAGAGAAAGTCCGGGCGAAGAGGGCAGTGGTAGATGAGCTGGCCCGGAAGAAGAGAAAGACAGCGGGTGCCGTTCCCCTCAAGCCGGGTGGCATCTCACTTGGCGATGACTGGACCACTCGGATGTAGAGCGTCATGATGTCTAAGTGGTCAGATGATGACAAAGTGCTAGTGGCTCCTCCACCGAGCACTAAGGCATGTCCGCGCAACACACGCATGGAGGGGCAAGTGAAGGGAGGGTAGGGAGTCCACGAGCAATAGGCGATGGGAGTCCCCATGCAGTAGGCGAAGGGAGTCCCTGAGTAGCAGGTGAGGGGAGTCCTAGAGCAGTGGGCAGAGGAGAGGACGATGGTGGAGACCATGAGACCTCCACCCCAAGGCGCAGGAATCAACCCCAAGGCCACAGCTAGGGGCACGGGCAGGTAGCGTCGGTTTAGAAAAGTGTACCGGTAGGCCAACACATAAGTATCCTTGCCTTGGAGTTATTTTGTTGTCATATCCTTATCTCTTTTGGTGACTAACAAGCTGATCTAATGCAGCATGAGGCATGCGGAGGATCTGACCCCGCCTATCCAAATTGACGAGTAGCCATGAGCTAGTCCCAAGGCGGAGGCAATGCTAGCAGCTCCAATCCCAGAGTCCCCCAGTGCTCGGTAGTCGGCAGAGGAGTCAGTTGCCACTGCTGATGGACTTGGTGGTGGCAAGAGGTTGGCGTTGATGGCAGACGGGTCAGCGACGGTGCTCGGGGCAAGGGTGGAAGCCACCTTATCTTCGAGAGCGAAGGCTAGAGTCACCGCTAGCGTGCTAGAGGCCGGAGCAGAGAAACATGCTATGCCCGAGGAGCAGACGGTGCTCCCTGAGGCATTGAAGGGCATGGTCGAACACATTGTCTAGCCACAGAGCCCCCAGTGGTGCCTCTAGCTGCGGCGGAGGAGGACGAGGTGGAAGAGATCGAAGGTGAGGAATCTCAACCCCAAAATGTCCAAATCCTCCGCAAACACAGCGACAAGGTGGTTGTTGTTGAGGAGGAGGACACCACCATGGAGCTTTGGAGACTGGAGTCCGCCCTTGCTAGAGTGATGAAACAAATCAAGGTTAGTACTATGCCTAGAGCACTTGTCTTTGATGTTGGAGATTGTTCTTCTTCATAATCTTGGTGTTTTTGCTAGGGATAACTCGCACCGCTGAGCAGCGGTGCCAGCTGATAAAGAGGATGGACTCCCTCACCAAGGAGAATGAAAAACTTAAGGAGGTGATGAAGATAATGGAGAAAAACATCCAGTGGGCCCAGTGTGAGCGTGATCTTGCCGAATCCAATGCTTGAGACCTAGAGTATCAGAAGGGCGTCCTATCCGAGTAGCTGGCGACCATGTCCGAGCAGCTGTGTGGTAGGTCCAAGTAGCTGGAATGGAGCTCCAAGTAGGTGACGAGTCTTTGCGATCAGCTAGAATGCAAGTCTGAGCAGCTCAAAAGTGTCACCGAGCAGAGAAAAGGTATGGCATATCGGTGAACTTGCTTTGCATTGCTGAATTATTATTGGTGCTGATGACCGCTGTGCTTGTAGAGCAAGAAGCAAAGCTTGGCCAGCTATGCCAAACCATTGAGCAACTCCAAGAGGAGAAGGCAAAGGAGTCAAGGCAAGCGGACAAACTGGCCGAGGAGCTGAAGGGTGAGTACTTCATGGTCGGAGTTACTGGTGGAGTAATTTCTTTTGCTTGATGGACCCTTGTAATGCCTGTAGACTACCATCAAAGTGTCAAGGAATAGTTTGATGTGCTGGATCAGGAGGCCAGAACCTAGTGGAACAAACTCGACACCGTGGTTACTGGAATCAAGCCAGTGCTCGACTACGTTGACCTAGAGGTGGCTCCTCAACCCGATAGCAGACCGTCGCGTCCAAAGACCATCATAGAGAGGTGCAAGGCTACGTGGGTGAACTTCAAGAGCTTCAACCATGACGCCATTGTTACTGCCATTACGCATGCCCTTGGGTGGTCCGGTCCCACTACCTAGCCATTGACCTTCAGGCGATAGGGGCCGAATTCACTGGAGGGATGGGTGAGGCAGAGCACCAGCAGCTGGAAGATGAGGTGGAAGACATGGCAAAGAAGCTGGCCAGTGACATCGACCTATTCGGTGAGATGGACGGCGATGGTGAAGCTCGGTGATTTGCTCGGAGAATTATGCTGTATTAACTGGAGAGAGTAGTTAGAACACGCAGGGGCATAGATAAACTTTTATGGATATGTACAAATGTTGTAAAGTAATAAGTGCATGTTTATGCAGTTTGCTGGTATTGCGGTGAAAAAATCGTTGTAGTGTTAACCTTAACACAATTATACATAATATAAGTAGCGTCCGAGCAGTTAGTTCGTTATTGAACTCTTTAGTCATAGCTAGCCCATAGTCCATAACATCGAGCATAGAGCCCGTGCTCGTGTAGGAGGAACAGGTGTGACAATGGTGCCATAGCCAACCACCCATATTGTAGAGCGTGGAGCCCGTAACATGTGTAGGGAGAGATCAGAGACTGAGTCTTCTCCATAGAGAAAAGAGCGGAATGTATGCTGCTCAGCAGTTGGCGAATTAACTTGGAGATATACGTAGTATAAGTGGCGTTCGAGCAGTTAGTTCTTTCACTGAGCTCTTGACCTTGGCTAGCCCATAGTCCATAATGTCGAGCGCAGAGCTCGTGCACGTGCAGGAGGAACAGGCGTGACCAAGGAACCACAGCCAACCACCCATAACACAGAGCACGGAGCCCGTAGCATGTGTAGGGAGAGATCAGAGACTAGATCTTCTCCATAGAGCATAGAACAGAATGTGTGCTGCTCGGTGGTCAGCGAAATATTTTGGAGATATGGAGAAAGGCGATGGAGTGTTTATGGCGATCACATGTTGGAGATATGGAGAAACATGGCGGAGCAGTTATGGCGATCACATGTTGGAGATATTGAGAAACATGGCAGAGCAGCTATGGCGATCACATGTTGGAGTTCGTTAAGGAGTAGCTTAGAGCTCGGCGACCATAAGTGGAGATTAAATCATAATGGAGAAATAATGGAGACAAATTATGTCTGCCAAAACTTTATTCATCATGGAGTGGAGAATACATATCTGGAGCATTTCAAGGATACAAATGTATAAGGTGCTCGATGTGCCATGAATTGGGGATATCGATTTCGTCCAAGTCACGTAGGCGATAAGACCCTAGTCGAGTAACCTCTTTGACGATGTAAGGCCCTTCCTAGGGGGAGGAGAGCTTGTGCATCTCTTTAGTTTTTTGTTTTCTGCAGAGAACAAGGTCGCCGATAGCAAATGAACGACCTTTGATGTTGTGGTTGTAGTATCTCTGCAAGCCTTCTAAATATTTGGTTGGGCAAATGCAGGTGATCAGGTGTTCCTCCTCGGCCCTGTCGACATCCTCTGTTCGAACAACTCTGGCTTGCTCTTCATCATAATTTTCTACCCTAGGTGCTCAGAAGGCAACGTCTGCTGGTAGTATGGCTTCTGAGCCATAGACCAAGAAATATTGAGACACACTGGTGTAGCCACTAGCTTGAGTGCGCAGTCCCTAGACCATAGCTGCTAGCTCTTTGAGCCATCTGCCTAGATGCTTTTCTTCTTTCTGATATAGCCTCTTTTTTAGGGCGTCAAGGATCATGTTGTTCGCCCTTTTGACTTGGCCATTGACTCTGGGATGGGCAACCAAGACGTATTTGATGGAGATGCATCGGTCTTCGTAGAAGTCCCAAAAATGATGACCGGTAAATGTGGTTCTGAGGTCGGTGATAATGCTATTCGGGAGACCGAATCTGTGGACGATATCTTAGAAAAGCTCGACTGCTTTCTTTGCAGTAGTTGAGACAAGTGGTTTGTACTCGATCCACCTAGAGAACTTGTCGATGGTGATGTACATGTACCAGAAACCACCTAGCACTAGCTTGAAAGGCCCGATCATGTCCAGTCCCTAGTACGCGTAAGGCCAGGAAGCTAGGATGGTCTACAGTTCTTGTGCTGGCACATGTATTTGCTTGGTAAAAAATTGACATCCTTTACAACGTCAGACGAGGTCTTCTGCATCAGAGATGGCTGTGGGCCAGTAAAAACTAGCTTGGAAAGCTTTGCCGACCAAGTTTCTCGAGGCCGCATGGTTGCCATAGGAACCAAAGTGAAATTCGAGAAGTAGTTTCACTCCCTCTTCTTGGGTGATGCATTTTTGCAGTATCCCTTTGTTGGCACTTTTCCTCATTAGGTTGTTGTCCACCAGCACGTAATGCTTGTTTCGATGGATTAGGCATTCGGTTTCAGTCTTGTCGGCGGGTACTTTGGCGCTGGTGAGGTACTTGATGACCTATTCCCTCCAATCGATGGCCGGCGAAGGTACCATAAGTGCCAGCTGCTCGCAGAGGGGAATTTCCTGAACTTCCTTCTCTTCCTTAATGG
Source organism: Miscanthus floridulus (assembly GCF_019320115.1). Taxonomy (NCBI): domain Eukaryota; kingdom Viridiplantae; phylum Streptophyta; class Magnoliopsida; order Poales; family Poaceae; genus Miscanthus; species Miscanthus floridulus. Next base: position 11,925,603 of record NC_089591.1, read on the forward strand.
ATGGTGCCAAAAGATCTTGAATGAAGACCCTAGGCAAAATCGTGGCGTGAGAGGAGCCTATCTTGGATAGGTGGTCAGCGAGCTGATTTTGATCTCGTACCACGTGTACTCGATACCGTAGAATTTTCCTTCAAGCTTCCTAATTTCGGCGCAATATGCATCCATCTTTTCACTAGAGCAGGACCAGTCTTTGTTGAGCTGGTTGAGGACCAGGGTGGAGTCCCCATATACCATGAGGCATTTGACACTGAGCCCAATGGCTATATGGAGTTCGTGGAGACACGCTTCGTATTTGGCGGCGTTATTGGAGGCCGGAAAATGTATCCGGAGAACATATCGGAGCTTATCCTTGGTCAGCATGATGAACAGAATGCCCGCACCAGCACCATTGATGTTGAGGGCACCATCAAAGTACATCACCCAGTGCTCGGGGCAAGAAGTGGTGATGGGCTCTTGGATCTCGGTCCACTTAGCTACGAAATCAACGAGTGCCTAAAACTTGATGATATGCCTGCTTCTAAATTCGATGGAGTAAGTGCTGAGCTCGACAGCCCACTTGATGATGCAGCCATTGGCCTCTTTGTTGTGGAGAATGTCCCTAGAGGTAACTCGGTGACCACGGTGATCTTGTAATACTCAAAGTAATGGCGGAGCTTGCGTGACGTGATCAGAATAGCATATAGTAGTTTCTGAACTTGAGGATAACGATTTTTGGGCTCGTTAAGGACCTCGCTAATGAAGTAGACCGGACATTGCATCTTATAGGCATGCTCAGCCTCCTCGCGTTCGACGACGATAGTTGTGCTAATGACGCGAGAAGTGGCGGCGATGTAGATCAGTAGAGTTTTGTCTGGTCGAGGTGATGTCATGATTGGAGGCTTTGTTAAAAATAACTTAAGCTGTTTGAAAGTTGTATCTGCCTCCTCCGACCAGGAAAAGTGCTCGGAGGCCTTGAGGAGTTTGAAGAACGGTAGTCCCTTTTCGCTAAGGCACGATATAACGTGGCTTAGAGCAGCCATGCAACCTATAAGCTTCTGTATATTCTTGATGCATGTTGGCCATTTCATGTTGGTGATGGTAGAGACCTTGCTAGGGTTGGGTTCGATGCCACGTGCTCTGATGATGTAGCCTAGGAGTATACCAAATGGAACTCCAAAGATGCACTTCGAAGGGTTCAGCTTCCATCGATACCTTTTTAGGTTGGCGAATGTTTCTTCGAGGTTGGCGATGAGATTATCGACGGTCTTGTACTTGAGGACCACATCATCGATGTAAGCTTTGACATTGTGTCCAATCTATTGATCGAGGCACATCTAGATTGCCCTTTGGTAGGTCTCCCCAGTGTTCTTGAGTCCGAAGGACATGGTGGTATAGCAGTATGCACCGAAAGGCGTGATAAATGACATCTTGATCTGGTCTTCTTCCTTGAGGGAGATTTGGTGATAGCTGGAGTAACAGTCGAGGAAGGAGAGTTGTTCATAGCCGGTGGTGGAGTCTACAACCTCGTCTATCTGAGGCAGACCGAAGCGGTCAGTGTTTTTTAAGATCAGTGTAATCAACGCACATTCTCCTTTCTTTATTCTTTTTTTGAATGAGAATAGGGTTTGCTAACCACTTAGGATGATACACTTCTTTTATGAATCTAGTAGCTAGGAGCTGTTTTATTTCTACCCTAATAGCCTCCTTCTTGTCTGGCATGAATCGTCAGAGTTTCTGCTTGATCGATTTGATGGTCGGTGAGACATTCAAGGAGTGCTTGATCTACTCCCGTGGTACCCCTGGCATGTCTTGGTACGTAGGAAGGAGACAAGCGTGCTTTTCTATTTGGGGTCAAGGTGAGCCCCAATCTTCAAGGTCTTGGAGGGGTCGTCGAGGCCGAGGCCGACTTCCTTGGTTTCTTTAGACTTGGTGGAGGCACATGGAGGCTCCAGCGATGGGATCTCTAGGTCGTCGGTGGGCACCATCTTGGCATCGATGACCACACTAGCCATCTGGATGGAGAGGTCTATGGCTTTGGCAAGGGCGAGACTCTCTATCTCACCAGCGTAGGTGATGGAGAGGTTGGTCCACAGGGCCAGGACTCCTACAGGTGAAGGCATCTTCAGCACCAGATAAGCATAGTGTGGTATAGCCATGAACTTGGCCAGAGCTGGCCGACCAAGTATGGCGTGATAGGTGGTGTTGAAGTCGCTGATGTAGAAGTTGATATGCTCGATGCGGTAGTTGCTTGCCATGGCCAATTGTACTGGTAGGGTGATCCCTCCAAGCGGTTTGGAGGGGTGTGAGATCTGTTATCCCGAGGCCCATCTCCTTTAGGGCTCCGGCGAAGAGGAGGTTCAGAGCGCTCCCACCGTCGATGAGCACTTTTCTAAAAAACACCTTCTGGATGGTTGCGTCGAGGACGAGGGGGAAACACCCTATATAAGGGATATCTGCCCACTGGTCAGCCCTACTGAAGGTGATGGGGACCTCGGACTAGGGGTGATAGCTAGGGTTGGTGGTGGCATCTTCTGCGTTGACGGTGAGCACCCGACGGGTGCTGTGCTTCTGTTCTCTTCTACTCTCAATGGAGGCGAGGCCCCCAAAGATGGTGGTGACCACCTTGTCATGATCCTAGAAGGCATTGTTATTGCCCCCAAGTGGTCAGCGGCCTTCGGCGCCATCGTTGTTGTTGTCATTCGACTTTTTGGCCTAGAATTCCATAGCTAAGCTGAGGCAATCCTTCATCTTATGCTTGGTGTTCTTGTGGAGAGGGCATGGGCAATTGTGGATCTTCTTGTACTACTTGTCATAGTTGCGCTTGGCTCGAGGCTCGTAAATAGCAATGATGATATGGTCTGGTCGGCGGCGGTGATATTGACTAGACTTGGAGCCTTCTTGCCGATCACGGCCATTATCCCGATGGTGACTGCGGTCATCGTAGTGGTGGTTGTTGTGGCGTCGGTCATCAAGGCGATCGTCACTGTGGTGAGTTGGGCGATGAATGCCCGCATCCTTGTTGAAGCGCACTTTGGCTTCTTCGGCATTAGCGTACTGGTTGGCGGTCATAATCATCGCGCCAATCCCCGTGGGTGGCTTGCGGTTGAACTTGGAGCGGAGATTGTGATGATGGAGTCCTCGGACAAAGGCGATGATGGCCTCAGCTTCCATGATGTTAGAATAGAATTCCTCATCTCAAAAAAGCATCTGATGTAGCTATGGAGGAGCTTGGATGGCTTCTGGTAGATGCAGATCAGATCATGCTTGGTGCCCCCGCCGAGTGCACGTAGCCATGTAGTTGTCGATGAAGACCTTTTTAGCTCTTCCCAGGATCTGATGGAGTCTGGGGCAAGGCTTGTGAACTAGTTCATGGCGGTTGGCATTAGCATGATGGGGAGATAATTCTCCATGACACTGGTATCTCCTCCGGCGATGCACATAGCAATGGCGAAAGCCTGTAGCCACTGTGTGGGGTTCATCCTTCCCTCGTAGGGCTTGACCCCAATGATTTTGAAACCACAGGGCCACTAGAGTGTTCGGAGTGCCCTCATGAATGCTGGGGGGCCCTTTGGGGTTGTCGACGCCATGATCTATAGCATTGGCAGTGTTGAGTGGCTCGAGAGCTGAGTCTGGGTTACCATACTCTTACTCGTACTCTTGGTGGCGGCATACTTCTTCTTCATGGCGACCGAAGCAGCGTTTGCCGATATGTCATTGCGCATCTCAGAGATTGTTGAGGTGCACTCGGGCGTCTTAGTCGACCTCCTGGTCATGTTGGCGGTGATGTTTGATGTGGTTCCCCCTAGCTCCCCCTTGGAGGGGTTGCCTGTCGTCGCGATGCTAGTCGGTGAAGCGACTTGGGCGGTGATCGGATCTTGGCGCGGCTGATCGGTGAATCGAGCTTGTGGAGTATGAAGGTCTCTGATCCTGGCAGATCTCATTGACCTAGCAGTGTGCCGCTTTAAGCATGGCGGCAACCTTGGTGACTTTCGGTGTTTGTGGGAGCTAGACGAGCTCTTCTGCGGCCATGGCCAAGTTGGCACTTGGGGTCTTGTAGACGTCGTGGTCATCAACATGAACAAACTCATCATCGAGGTTGCATTGGAGTGGCCTTCCTTGCGAGTCAAGCTGAGCCTCAGCCATCGCAAGGGCAGCCTGTTGACATGGGTGGTGCAGTCCTCCTCGGTCTCCCCTTCCCATGGGGGGGCTATCGACGCTGACATTGAAGATTGCACCCCCACAGAAAGGAGGGAGAGGAAGTTTCTCGGTGGTGGTTTCGGCGAGAGTCTCCATAGAGCCCTAGGACTTGGAGTCTGTATTCTCCTCCAGAATGGTCTAGAGGGACACTCTAGGGCATTGGCTGACATGTAGCATGTTGACAGCTAGCAGGAGCTAGTTGGCGATCTGGTCAGTGAAAGGATGGACATCTCTAACCTGGTCGGTGAATTTGTCCCTTAGGGCATCTTGGTAGGTGGCGGCGTCATTGGTGTGCCCAAAGGGTGGGGCCATAACCCCTAGAGTTTCTCGAGCAGCCTCTGATAGATCTAGATCGAAGGGTGGTCGGCGCTGAACAAGAGTGTCCAGAGCCGATTCGGCAATGGACAGGCAATCGGCGAGCTTCTAACCAACCTGATCAATGGATGCGATTAGATCATCATTGTTGATCTACCTCCTCTGGTAGCAAGGAAGCAGGCGGTGAGTTGTCGATGAAGGCAACTTTGGAGGTAGTTCTGAGATTGGATCTATAGTCGTAGGTGTTGGGGTGATTAGCGCATTATCGATCTGCACCGGCTCGATGAGCTCTCTGACTCCATCAGCGTTGATGATCCACGAGATTGATCCGACCATGAAGATCTGGCCGGGCTACAAGAGGGACGAAGAGCCTATGAAATGTACCATCTTGTTCAATATAGAAACAGCACGCACACCGCTACCTTGCGCGCCAATTGTCGATATAATATCGTCAGTAGACCTCCGGGGGTTATCCCATGATGGTAGATTGATCAGCAGAGATGCATGTAATCAAGAACAAGAAGGCAACTGAGACACACGAGTTAGACAGGTTTAGGCTGTCAGTATGATGTAATACTCTACTCCTATAGTCTATTGGATTGTATTGGCTATCGTATGATATTGTGTGAGTTTAGAGGGGGTCCCTGCCCGCCTTATATAGTCCGGGGGGCAAGGTTACAAGTCGGTTAGATCTGGGAGATACCCGGAAAGTAATAACAGATTATAGGAATCAAGGGATCATACGTATCCTAACAGATCTCGTAGTATCTTTAGGATATCTTCCCGGTGTCTTGCAGGAGATGCCGAGCAGTGTCGTGCCCCGCAAGGCTTCGTCTGGTGGGCTGGGCCACCCCTGGGGTCACAGCCCATGTGGTCTGTCGTGGGTATCTAGGGTCGTACCCCCCATAATAACAAACACACATTCAAGATCTCCCACCAACATGTTGCACAACCTCAGATGATCATCATGTAGAAGGACAGGACAAATAGCTTCAGAGAGGATTGGCTAAACCTTTGCTTTAGCCAAACCACACCTGAATCCCTTAAAACTCCTTCCTCTACAACAATGGTTTGTGCAACACTACCCTCACTCCCTACATTAAGTAAAGATTAAAATTGAATACATTAAAAATACAAAACATTTGACGCTCCATCTCCATGCTATCCTTTGATAAAATTTGCATACTCTTTATTCCTTGCTAACATTCCTAAACTTGTGAACAACTTATCATAGGGACCCCATTTTATCTAGGTAATTGGAATATGACATATAGTAGGATGGAAATGAAACTTGCTCACTTTTGCAAAAGTTCTTGGGATTTATTTATAAAATCAAAATCTTGATTAGCATGGTCCTCAAATGATTATAATTCCTACCAAGGCTATATGATAATATTCCATGATATAAAAACTTAGTCATATGATGCTTGTATTTACATTGAGCTTTGTCAAATTGTTGTGACCCTTGTTGAGATTCTCGTCATGCACCCATGATCAAGATTCATGTACACCCACAAAATAAAATTCTAACTATTACATTGAGAGTTATGCAAAAACATGCTTTTCCGTCCACTAAATAAAAATACTCCATTCATATGACATGAGCATCTCTCATAAAAGTTTCCTGTGCCAAAAGAAAATATGGGCTATGCTAAAAAAAGAAAAAAAAGAATCCATGCCAAAGAGCATGAATAATCCCATGCTAAAAAGCATGAAGAAAAGAAAAAAAAAAGAGAAAAAAGAGAGAGAAAGAATGATAGCCCATACATTCAAATAAAAGGCAACCATCAAAAGAGAGAGCCATGTACAAAGGAGTTTATAATTTTAGGAAAAAATTAAAATTACCACACACTTGCACAATCTTGATCAAAGTGTATGACTTGCATCTCCTTAGATCCGGTTTTTGACATAGCAATATTATGTGATGCAAGTATGCCTCACTTTCACACCTAGCCAAAAACTACACAAAAAGCCTTTAGAACTAGGATGAAAAGAAGGTAAATATGAAAAGCCTTTAGTGAGAACTATACACATTAAGCGATCAAGTGAATCATTTTGAGGAGCAAAGCTAACTTTTATATTTTCAGAATCAGACAAAACCCAAGTTTCTAAGTAAGAGTAGAGTAGGAAGATTTGAATCCTTACTGTTCCATTATCCAATCACTCAAGATTCTATGGTAGACACTCAGAATGTTCACAGGCGTAGGTGAAGCTTCGAATAACTTTTATGTAGATATCATGTCAAGGAGATGACCCATCTTAGTCCCTTGAACTTTACTTGAGGACAAGCAAAGGGCTAAGTGTGGGGGAGCTTGTTGGCGGTCCTTAACTACTATTTCTAACCACCAACTCTAGCATAAAATCCAAGCACACAGACACCAAAACTAGAAATAGGGCTTATAACTAGTCAATTCCACAAGTTTTGGTGATTTACCATTTGCAGAAGGACATGTTGGGATAAACACAAGAAATGTGCCAAAAGTACACAAGAAACACAACCAAATAAACACTCTACAAGAGATCAAGGGGGAGAAGGCCCACTACCAGCAAATCAGGTCCCCAAAGAGGTGGAGAACAAGGCCAAACCCAAGTCAAAACATCTCAACTCTATGCAACACCACCATGGGCCAAGTCTAGAGATAACAAGAGGCAGCCCAACAAAATTGGACTCAAGGTGAACCACCTAAGGTGTGGGCGCACCTTTGTTCCCTACATACATGCAATTGTAGATGGTGGACCAATCAATCCAATTTCTAGAGGAAATAGAGAAAGATGTCACAGTGAGAATACATGATCACTATGCCCCTACCGACTTCATGGTTCTGGACATGGGAGAAGAAGAAGATGATACACCCATCATCCTTGGAAGACCGTTCCTCAACACAACCAACATGATCATCTACATTAGATCTGGACAAGTCCACTTCCAATCCCCTAGAGAAAAGGTACAATGTTATTTTAATCATTATACCACTTATGAGCAGCCAAAGAAGACCCGCTCTAGGAGGTGATACCGATCATCCCAACATAGGAAGAATCAATCCACAAAGAATGGATGGGAAGAAGATGAAGAAGTTGTGAAAGATGAACCTACTCTGCCTTAATCAAGTCCACAGACCAAGCAAGTGTGGGAGGAAAAGGTAACAACATCAGAGTCACCATCAAAAGAGGTGCAACCATCAAGGTCTCCATCTCCGAGACCGATAGATGCACCCAATGAATAAACAAGACTGGAGGTAGTCCTATTAGGAGGACTTAAAACTCTGAACTCTTCATAGGAGGTAACATCGGTAGTTATCCATATTTACTTTCTCGCGTTACATGGGTCATTTTTCACTTTAGCATATTTACTTTACTGCATTAGCATTACATTTAGAAAAAAATTGCATCATTGCATTATAAATCTTAAGCCCCATGTGAATAATTCCTCAAAGTGTAAAAAACCATAAGAACATTCACCGTGGGGCATAAAAATAAATAAAAATACCATGCATACAATTATATAAGAAGATCCAAAGATATATTAGACAGATGTCCTGCTAAAAGTCTACCAATTCAAGAATATTTCTAAATTCAAAGAACAACTAATCTCCGAATGGCTGACCGCTAACACTTTATCCTAATCTGTTCTATGAGTTTTGGTGTTCTTGTTGGTACTTTTGTAGCTTGATGCACAAAGATTAAGAAGAGCATTCACTGGCAAAGACTACTCTAAGAAGGATCACCCAACTTCAACATTCAACCATGACAACATCCAGCTTGGGGGAAGAGCATTCCCCATGTATGTAGCTAAGTATTTCTTTCCTTTTGTTATTCTTAAATTTTCTTTATAAAAAAGAAAAAAGAGATGCATAACAAACTAAAACAAAATAAAATTTTACCTTAGCTAGTCTTATATATTAGTAATAAGGTGTGATCTTAAAAGTGAGAAAACAAAATAAAGAGTGTGTTTAGTTTTCTATTTTAAGAGCTGAATAAAATAAAAAAGGCTCTGAATATAATCTCTTGAAATGGAAATGATGAATAGTTGCTCTGTTGTAATTTCTTTCAAGTACCTAGTTTTCAGCCTTGAATTCTCCCGAGTTTTGGATAAATACTGCTTTGATATAAGAATTCACTCTGAACTAGAAACTCATGGGTACCATATGCTTGATCTAAGTCTAGGTAATTAACAGATATGATATGAGAAGGTCTGAGCTACAGTTTATCTTGTTCCAGGTGATACTAAAGTTCTGAAGAATTATCTTTTGAAGAACATAGAAATGCTACATGATGAGTTCCTGTATGACAAAGCTTGAAATCCTATCAGAGCCATATACAATATTTAGGCTAGGAAAACTTCCACTCTTATATGCTGCTTGTTTTGCATTGAGTTTAGTCAAGCTTTGTTGACCGTTATGAGAGGTTATGAGAGGTTTGTCATACCCTTAAAATCAAGATCATGTACACACCACCCACATATGCACTACTCCTACACTGGGGGTAGGCGCAAAAACATATCATTCCATCTAGATCCACCCAAAAATGTTTTACTTCTACACTGGGAGTGAACACCAAAAACATGCTTGATAGGTTTTCCATTCCCCAAATAAATGCTACAAGTTCTTGTTGCTATCTCTCAAAAGTTTTATTGCAGAAAAGAGGCTTGGGCTATGCAAAAGTTATTCATGAAAAAAAGAATAGAGAAAAAAATGAACAAGTGTCTGAGATATCTAAAACAATGGGTACTTAGATGCCTGCCTGAAAAAAAGAAGAAGAGATGAATAAGATAGCCCATGTTGTCCTGCAAATATTTCCAAGTTTTAAAAGAGAGATATGTTTTCAAGGAGCATATTAGAATTAGGTTAGCCACCATATATATCCACCATATACATACACACACATGCACATCTTGATTTGATTGTATGACTCAACTCTCTTTGGATCTGAGGTTTGACTTCACAATATATGTATTGCAAGTATGCTCTTTCTTGCTTTCCACTCCTATAAGCTCCACATAAGCCACAGTAGTAGTAAGAGAAAGGCATAACATCACTACAGCCTTGGTGAGGATCCACAAATACCACATATATTGAGAAACTTGAGAGTGTCATACAATGGAAGCTCTGAGTTTTATTTTGAAAACTTATAAAAACTCTGGAATAATAGTTGAGCAAAGAACTTCAGACATAGTGCTTGACATGATCGTTCTGTCTTTCAATTGCTCAAGACCCAAGTGAAGGCTAAGAAGCTCTATGGTTGAAGATAATATGGGTAAGTTTGAAAGTCAGATCAGTTTATTCTAATCCGAAGGAGAATTCTTGTTTGAACGCATGTGTACTTTTGAGTGCAAATATCGATGCAACTCCTGATCCATTTGCTGAGTTTAGCATTGCTCAGGGACGAGCAAAGGTTAAGCTTGGGGGAGTTTGTTGATGGTAGATAAAGAACATTATAAACCATCAATGTAACAAGTATAAGGGCATAAATATAGTCACCGACAAAGGTTTAGGGGTTTAAACTAACAAATTCCATGAGTTTGGTGAATCTATGTTTTCAGCAGGGTTTATTCAGAAAACCATCAAGGTGGACCCATATGTCAGAATTAATCATGCTTATTTGTGGCATAAACAACACTAGAAGGATCTAGAAGACACCAGAAGACACCACACCATGACGAAGGGTGAGATGTCACTAGGTGGGACCGGCCAGTCCCACCTACAAACCGGCCACCCCCCTAGGCCCACTGCTCAGTCTCCCATTGCTATGTTAGTTCTCCACCGCCTTCTAGGATGCATCTACGCCATCCATTCAAGTCAGTTAGATCCGAGGGCTCAGGATTGACGCTCCGGCCTATATATACTAGCTCCTGTCCACCCTAAGGCATCAAACCTTAATCAAGTCATTTGAGAAGATAGAAACCCTAATCATCCTTAGAGCTCCACCATATTCTAGGGCATAGCTAGCTAGGCTAGGTCTAGAGGGAGGCAAGCTTCACTTGGATTCATGATCGTGTCAAGAGCGTGGCTTCGTATAGCTTTTGTACCCCACTCTTTTGTAACTCTCATTACCTTTATATGTTTGCTACAATTGTTATGACATTGTTCTTTGTATCATTCATGTTCTTAGTTATAATGTTCATCGTCTACTTTGATTATATGCTTAGTATAGTTAGATTCTCATCATGTTCAAGCTTAAGTTCGTATAGCACTCACTCCACGGATCCAGGGGTGAATAGTTGACATTGTGTAAGAGTGGTTCTTATATGTTCTTTACCTGCGGATGCACCCTATATTCTGGGCCATGTGCTAGATCACGGATGTGACACTCCCATTGAGTCCTTTGTAGTCCACTCCCCGAATATTGGACAAGTAGGATCTAGTTACAAATGAAGACAAGCTCTATTCTTAATCTTCCTTAGTAATATCCCTTATGTGTTGATATGAAGTTGATCTTAACCATGATTACTAAGTGTACTTGCACTAATCAATGTATGCTTGACTTGTAATTAAGAATAACTTAGGAATTATTCCTCTAATATTCTACTTAGTCATGCTAATGCCATAGAAAGGAGTACTCTGAGTGATCAATGATTAGTTATTATTTACCATTCATATATATTTATCTCTTGACTTACCCCTGTTATGAGTAGAAGTTGGTTATGGTTAATCTCTCCATTGTAAATATGGGTTATCAATATATTCCAACTGCTCGTCCTTTCCTCTGGTACAAATATAAATAATGATACCTAGAATACTCCCGGGTGAAGTGCTACAATGGTATATTATCTGTGCACTTGCAAATTTCTTTCATTTATATATATTCTTTCTAGTCATATGAAATACTAAAGTACTTCTTAGTGTCATTCTAGAAGTGGCACTAGGTATTACCAACAAGCATTTCTGGCATCATTGCTAGGGATGACAACTTAGTAAAAGTGATGCTAAGGAATGTCAACAACATTAGGTGGCTACTTGAACAAGTGATAATTAAATAAATACCAACACCGGCATATGACTTCTTTGATGAACTCGACTGCTGCCTCTAAGCTAGCCGTGGCTATAGGTTTAGCCTCAATCCACTTAGTAAACTTGTCGATCATGACAAACAAGTGATCGAAGCCCCTGGGGCAGGTGGGAGTTTCCCAACAAGGTCGAGTCCCCAAACGACAAAGGGCCATGTGATCGGGATTGTTTGGAGTTCTTGAGAGGGAACATGTTTTTTCTTGGCAAAGAACTGACATCCCTCACAAGTTCTCACAATATGTTGTGTGTATTTCACCATGGTAGGCTAGTAAAACCCTTGTTACAAGGCTTTACCCAACAAAGTATTTGGCGCCAGGTGGTCGCCACAAGCCCCTGAGTCGATGTCTTGTAAGTGCTTTACCCCGTCTTTCATGGGTATACATCGATGCAGGATTCCGCTCATAATTCTATGATGGATTTTGTCATCCCTCATAATGTAGGATTTAGCTCTCCAATGTACTCAATCAGGTTCATCCCTGTTGATAGGGAGGATACCATGTTGTAGATAGTCAATGAGTTCCTATGCCCAATTTAGGTTAGAGCTTGTGGCTTGGGTGATGGCGAGTACACTTGGCATAGGGGAAGGTTGAGTCTCAACTTCTCATCATGCTGAAGGTCTCATGAGCTCGCCAAGGAACACGCCACCTAGGGCATGTCTCGAGTTCAGCCAAATCAAGTAAGGCTATCAGCCTCCTCATTGTCCCTTCGAGGGATATGGTGTAGCTCGAGTTCATCAAACTTTGCCTCAAGTTGTCTGACCTCATCACAGTAATCTTCCATCTTATGGTCACGGCATGCTGAGGCTTTTATTACTTGCCCGATGACAAGTTCAGAGTTGCCCGAGGTAATGAGTCTCCTAACAGTGAGGGTGACAGCGGTTCACAGCCCATGGAGAAGGCCCTCGTACTGTGCTATGTTATTGGTAGCACCCTCAAAATTTAAATAGAGCATGTACCTCATTCGGTTCCCACTAGGGGAGACCAAGATAACTCCCACTCCTAGTCCAATTTAAATAGGGTGTGAAAAGTTGCTTAACATTCTGGCGTCCAATTGTACTTCTCATCCTTCTGAAGTAGCCTAGTCATGGGCTTAGCTATCTTGGAGAAATCTGGAATGAAGCGATGATAATATCCTGCTAACCCTAGAAAACTCTGAACTTCATGAACCGAAGTCGGGGCCTTCCAATCCATGACCTGTTGTACTTTCGATGGGTCTATCGATATTCCATCTCTTGATAAGATATGACCAAAGAAAGGTATCTTGCTCAACCAAAATTCACACTTGCTAAACTTTGCATATAGCTTATGCTCCCTCAATTTGGATAGAACAATCCTTAGATGTTTTGTATGATCTGCCTCGTTCTCTGAATAAATCAATATATCATCGATAAACACAACCACGAACTTATCAAGCTCAGGCATGAATACCAAATTCATCAGGTACATGAAGTAGGCAGGAGCATTCGTTAGTCTGAAAGACATAACCAAATACTCATATAAGTCGTACCTAGTGAAAAAGCAGTTTTAGGTATGTCCTCTGGACTGATCTTTATCTGATGATAGCCTGATCTCAAGTCAATCTTGGAGAATACCTTTGCTTTTGCCAACTAATCAAACAAGATGTCGATGAGAGCCAATGGGTACTTGTTTTTAATAGTCACAGCATTGAGTGGTCTATAATCCACACACATTCTTAAGGACTTGTCCTTCTTCTTCACAAATAATGCTGGACAGCCCCATGGAGATGAACTAGGTTGAATGAGACCTTTATCCAACAGATCTTGTAACTGAATCCTAAGTTCTGCTAACTCATTTGGTGGCATCCTATAAGGCCTTCTTGAGATAGGTGCCATACCTGGCACTAACTCAATCTTAAATTCCACATCCCTATCAGGTGGTAATCCTGGTAACTCCTCTAGGAATACATCCAGAAACTCACAAACCACTAGAATATCACAAAGGGTAGTGGTTTGGATAGCACAAGCTAAGTGTTGGAGTTCAAAGTTTCGGGAGAGTGTTACTAGAAAAGCATTTCCTCCCTTTGGTTCTCTCAACATAATAGTACGAGTGCTAGTGTCAATGAGAACACCATGATCCTTCATCCAATTCATGCCTAAGATTACACTTATGGATAACCCAGGCAATATTATCAAATCCGTTGTATACTCCCTCCCTTGTATAGAGATGAGCATGTTTCTGACTATCTTATTTGTAGAAATAGTAGCCCTAGCTGAACTTATATTATAACCACCCTTGCTTACTTCAATTATTTTCTGATCATATCTAGATGCAAATGCTTGGCTCATAAATGAATGAGAAGCTCCCAAATCAAATAAAAACAATAGTGGGATGTTTGTTGACAAGAAACATACCAGCCATGACAAGTTCCCCTGTGGGCACTTCCTCAACAGCGGTATAGTGCACGTATCCTGGATGTGCCCTTGAGTTCGCCTGCCTTTGATTGTTCTGATTCTGATTGCCATTCTTCTTAGGGTGGGGGCATTCCTTGGCCCAATGACCCACTTGATTGTAGTTGTAACAAGGTTGATTGCTTCTAGGTCCTATGGAGCTTCCTTGACCGCCATTCCCTTTGGGTAAGGCAATAGTGAATGCCTTACAGAACACTTTCTGAGGCCTGCTGTTCTAAGCTCTTGGGGGTGGAGGCCTGAACTTGGGTGCAGGTGGGCGGAACTGTGGCCTAGCTATAATAGGAGCTCTAGACTATGAAGATCTAGAGGCACCTACCTCAATTGCCCTCTTTTGGCCCTTAGCTGCCGCATGCATGTTATTGTGGTTTTCCTAGGTCAAAGCATCACTAATAAACTCGTTGTAAGTGGTGCACTGGGAATTGGCCATGGTCTTCATCAGCTTCATGCCAAGACCTCTCTTGAAGCTCTCTATCTCTTCGGTATCAACAAAACCTAGAGCATACCTAGATAGGTTGTTGAACGCATGCATATATTCTATAAGGGTCTTTGTCCCTTGTGTGAGCCTCATAAATTTAGCCGCCTTCATGCGCATTAGGCATGGGGGAATGTGATGTCCCCGAAAGGCCAACTTGAACTGCTCCCATGTTACCCGCGCATTAGCAGGTAGAGAGGACAGGAAATGTGTCCACCAAATCCCTGTCGGTCCCTGCAACTGATGGGATGCATACTCAGCCTTCTGGTTCTCGGTGACCCTTAGCAGACGAAACTTCTGCTCAATAGTATTGAGCCACTCATCCGCCTAGAGTGGTTCCTCTGCCACCTTGAAGATAGGAGGCTTTGTATCCAGAAATTCCTTGAAGGTACTGTGCTGGTTTGGCTCAGGCCCCTGCTGCTGTGGGTGGGCATGAGTGGTGTTTTACGCAATTAGGCACAGAGCTTCCTCCATAGTTCTTTGGCTTCCCAAGAATTAGGCAAAGAACTCCTGAGTAGATAGCGGTGGCGGTGGTGGTAAGTCACCGTCGTTGCCATCATGGCTGCTACTAGCTCCTGCACGGGTGCGAGTCATCTGCAAAGCTGCAACAATAAGTGATTATTGGATGATGTCAAGAGATTGCAAATGAATTTATAATCATGCCAAACTAAAATTACTAGAGACAATCTCAACTTCATACAATAAAAATAGAGGCATAATAATTCATTCTCGCAACATGACACCACCAATTTGATCACTTATCGGACTCACAGCACGTTAACATTCAAATCATGATCACCGATAAATGAACTGGAATTGCATTAGAGTTTAACCAAGAGTGCGATATCATGCAAATACCAATATTACAGGATAGTCCAATTACCAACACCAAACTCAAACTACATGTCCATTACATAAATAGTGATGACACATCTGGCATTTCTACTAAGTACTAAGCGATCTAATCCTCATCATTATCACTATCGAGGTCAGAGATAGGATCATCTCCCTCCTCTGGCTCCACTTCTTCCTCATCCTCATCTTCACCTTCCTCCATATTAGGACCATCTTCTTCCCCATCAAGGATTGGGTTCAGTTGGTTGTTCAAATAATGCACCTCATGCTGAAGGTCCATTACTCGAAGTTGAGCTCATGCAAGCTGCTGACACAAGTTCCTTTCAGCATGGTCCTACTCATTACTTAGGGCACGATGCCTATCTCGTTCTATGGTTACTGTAGCGGCATGGTTTTCTACTGCATCTCACTGGTGTCTAGCTGTGGATACCTCAGCACAGGCGGCCTCCAACTACTCCCGCAGTCCTGCAAGCAATGCTTGATTGTCAGCTCTTGCTTCCTAGGCTGCTGCACTCTATTGATCCACTTGCTCCATTTGGGTATGGAGATGGCCCAAGGCTACATAGGCTTGCTCAGATTCTCTTCGGGCTTTACTTTCTGCTTTCTTATGCTTGCACCCACACTTCTTGAGCTTATGTTGTGCGGC
The DNA here is from genome assembly GCF_019320115.1 of Miscanthus floridulus. Classification (NCBI taxonomy): domain Eukaryota; kingdom Viridiplantae; phylum Streptophyta; class Magnoliopsida; order Poales; family Poaceae; genus Miscanthus; species Miscanthus floridulus. Next base: position 11,941,499 of record NC_089591.1, read on the forward strand.
TTCAGCTCTAATGAGCTTGTCTATGCAAGTGGTGTATGATTCCTGCCAGAAATCCCTAGTGTCCTGGCATGTACAGAACATCTTCATCACCGCAAACGTGGCACTCATGGTAGGACTAGAGCTATTGGCCCGCTCATCCCAGTCTTGGATCAATGCATTGTGGTTGCGTTGTTCCCAAATTGCTGTGGATGAATCCACCCAAGGAACACATACCCGCAGCACTGCCGGTAAGTGCATCCCCATGCTGCTGACAGATTTGACTCAAAACCTCAAAGGCCACTACTTGGGTAGCCTCCCAAGGAGTTTTCCCTTCAGATTCTGCCTTCCACTCCTACCAGAAAGGTGCTTGTGTGCGGGCTGGTATAGTTAGTTGCACCTTGTACCATGGTTGTCCCTCCAAGTACTCTTCATTCTAATGATAAAGGGGCGGTTCATGGTACCCCGCAAAGTGGAAAACTCTCCACAGCAGAGTAGGAGTTCTGAAAACCATCAGGAAATTCTCACATCCAACTGGTGCTGCCATCTGTACCATCAACATGTACAACTTTGTGAGACAAGGCCATAATGGATAAGAGTTACATAACCGAGTAAGAAATTTATAAGGGGAGGAACAATGTAATGATTTATTAATTATTATTATGATGCATGCATGTTCCGTACGTCCTCACAAATTTAGAAAAAATTATTTCTAACGGCATACATGGTGGCATACATACGTTCTCTCATATATAGCATAACTAGTCGAGCTATACGTTTTGTTGTTAGTGTACCTACATAAGAGTTTCATTTCAGCCCAAACCCATAATTAAATATGCAGAATGTAAATCTAAATGCTTCCATATATGTATACCCATACATATACTTCCATATCAAAGCTACCCGATAACAGTTTATAACCACAATTAAATATGCACCACATACACATGCAAGCTTGCATACATAGCCGTACCAAAGCTAACTCTCCCTGACCGCACGATCACATCTTGCGGTCATGCTACTCATCAACTTACCTTGGCATAGAGGCATTTGATCCATACATTACCATTCAAGTGAATGGCATCCATACAATAGTACGCCATATGGATGACGAAATTAAAACCCCCATGTTAGTACTTAAATAGCCACCTAATAGTCCTTAATCTGGGCAAAAGGAAAGTGATCACTGGCACACTTTAGATTTCAAATACCTATTTACATAGCTATCAGTAGCTAGAAAAGGGTTTTGGAAAACAAAAACCTTTGTTTTAAATGCATATGTGACAATTAATGTTGAACCTTGCTCTAATGCCAGTTGTCGTAGAACCAACCAATTTATAAGAACACAAGTACAATGGTAGCTCACAAGCGATCGCACTGTCATACTTGAGCCCATATAAACTCGGTAGCCTATCGAGTACCATGACAGGTTTCGATAAACGATCCACAAACAACCAAGATCGTATATGATTCAACATACATGTTACATATTACATAAAGTTCACAGATACATTTCCATCATCAGAGTATGAAACAAAGTTATTACACACCAAGTTTGATAGATAACAGTGGAACCAAACTAAGATTGAAAGTAGCATTTGCCAACATAGTTTAATACGGTGCCAACATATGATCATAGTCCACAAAAGCATGTAGAGGGATTAGTAAAGAAGCCTGCCCAAGGCTTACTCCTCATCCACAGCAAGATAGAAGCAACTCTTGCAATAACCATGATATACGGTGCCATCTGCAACAATGGGAAATAAAACCCTAAGTACGAGAAGGTACTCAGCTAGACTTACCCGTCATGAACAAGAAATAAATTGACTCCAAGGATTATGCAAGGCTGTATAAGTGGGGATAGCTTGACAACATTTTTGCATAAAAAGCGATTAACTCAGTTATACAATTATAATTCGGATATCAAGTTAATTATGACTATCCATCTCTAAATTAGCAACTATCCTATGCCAAACATTTGGTATATCATTTTAAGAGCATACAATAGTAACCATAGCAGGTATTGTAATTCCATGTTTATCCAAACCATCAAATTCCATAGTACAATTACTACGAAGTTGGTACTAGCCAAGTTTCTCACTATCCAGGAGAGATGGCGATTTGAATCGATTTCAACCAGCTAGGAATTTATTCCTAACACAAACCCATGTCTACTAGCCATGGTAGCCTTAGGTCACCTTTCGTACAACTCAAGTACACATTTTGTAGGTTCGCCCAGCGCCGCACAATCAGGGACACCAAATGCCAGGACGTTCAGGCCCAGCCTGCCCTTGGGCTCAGTCTGGCTCCCCGCACATCCTTACTACCATCTAGAGTGCGCACTCTTATAGAGCAGGGCCTAGCCTAAGTTGAGCTACTTGGCTTTGTGGTCAGAACGAGTTATTCGGCCAGCTAAGTGATACGCATGCCTTCAATCTTATCAAACAGCGCCAACAACGGTACGGTCCTTCATCGACACAGACAGAATCACATGAGTCAATCTACACATAGGCTCCATCTGGCCTTGATTTACATCACCCCATGGTTCTTTTCCACGATAGCAAATATAGCCAACCGTGCTTCGGTATTCACCTATATCTTGCAGGTGACAGGAAATCACCTGACTTCTACCGGTCTAAGCATGGCTAAGCATATATTCGATCCTGAACCTACATAGGGTTAAAGGTATATTTCTGGACAAGGAAATTATATGCATCAGGTGGTTCCAATCAACTCTTATAACCTAATGCATCAATCATAAAGGACCCGAGTAATATTTTGTAAAACACTAGGAGACTTAGAATGCTCCGAGGCTTGCCTTTTAGAAAAGAAGTGGGGCGGTGGTTAGGGCACTCCAGAAGCTCTTCTAGGGTCTGCTCCTTGCCTTCGGGAGCTACGGCTTGAGGAATATCCTGCTGGTCCCCTTCCTCTCCTTCGTTGAACTCCAGCAACGTTACCTCCTCCGTCGATCCTAGATGCATGAGTATGGCATAAGATATTGCGAATGCATACATGTTGACAAGTATAGTATGATGATACATGATGAATGGATTCTTGTAAGTATTCTTAACAGCATGGCGTTAAAGTAATAACAAGTGCATCACATTTTATTGAGTATGTGCATATCTCTTCTTGATTACTTAATCAAACACTTCAACAATTCATTTTCTATACCACAAAACAGTAGCTAGTTATTTTACTCATAACTGGAGTTCTACTTATCCAAATGGTGTGATCTTAGACTTCCTGGAAAGCTTATAAAATTATATACAACTTTCTTTTAATACTCTTATTGTGATTCAAGAGTTATCTAGGGCAAACAAATCATTCAATCAAATCTATCTAGAAAGTAAACCTTTCGGACAGCAAACTTGTAACAGCTAGAACTCAAAAACCCTAAGTCCTATGACTGTGAAAATTTAACACAAGGTAGATTAGTAAGTTATCTACAACTTTTTTATTAACAAGTTTTACAGCAAGGACCATTATCCATATGAAATCATCCACACAATCAAAACTATACATGCAGCCTTGTATTTGAATGATAAAGCGATAATTAGTTATTTGCATACAATCAATGGCTTCTAAGCCTTACCATTGACATCAACAGTTACTATGCATCATAAGAACCATAGAAAACATCATGCTTAATCACAATCTAATTATTTAAATGCCTTTATTAATTTAATTAAATAATTAGGGTAAATAATAAACATATACTAAATGCACATCATAAATTCTCAAAAATTTAAAGTGACTTAGTAGTGCTACCAGTAGACTACTGTAAAAGTTTCATGCCATTTTACCAAATAAAACGCCCTATGCAAAAATGACAAGGTATAAAGGCTTAAAACAACATAAATAGGAAACCCTAGTGAAAAGTGTCAAGCAATAGATTTTATATTTTTCTTAGCATCCATAAGGTACTAGGACAATCTCCAACAAATTTCATGAGCATTGGATCCATAAATAATTTATAACAATTTACACAAGGATCACCTAATTATAAAAGGAAATTCTTTAACTAAAAATCTATTCATACACTGACCCTCAAATTTTTACCAGAGCTTATACTTATCAAGAAAAGCTCACCATATAAATTTCATAATTTTTGGAGCAAAGGAACTCCAGATATAAATTAAACAATTTTGCTTTCATTTAAAAACACATTTCAAGTTTCCATTTTATTCTTCTAGAAATTCTACTACAAGTGCTAATATTATATTTTTCCTAAATACTAAACTTCCTAAGGAACACTACAAAATTTGGTTCACAAGATTTGGATCTATACAACTCTACTTATCATTTTTCAAAATTTGCATCAAAACTAAAATAAATGAACTATCCCTCAGCTCTATAGTCACTATCAACTAGGACCCGCATGTCAGTTGGACCTATGTGTCAGTAAGACAAAACAGGGCACGGTGCTACTTCAACACGGGTCGGCCACAGCTCATCGCCGGCGAGTCTATTACATTAATAGTGATGACACATCTGGCATTTCTACTAAGTACTAAGCGATCTAATCCTCATCATTATCACTATCGAGGTCAGAGATAGGATCATCTCCCTCCTCTGGCTCCACTTCTTCCTCATCCTCATCTTCACCTTCCTCCATATTAGGACCATCTTCTTCCCCATCAAGGATTGGGTTCAGTTGGTTGTTCAAATAATGCACCTCATGCTGAAGGTCCATTACTCGAAGTTGAGCTCATGCAAGCTGCTGACACAAGTTCCTTTCAGCATGGTCCTACTCATTACTTAGGGCATGATGCCTATCTCGTTCTATGGTTACTGTAGCGGCATGGTTTTCTACTGCATCTCACTGGCGTCTAGCTGTGGATACCTCAGCACAGGCGGCCTCCAACTGCTCCCACAGTCCTGCAAGCAATGCTTGATTGTCAGCTCTTGCTTCCTAGGCTGCTGCACTCTATTGATCCACTTGCTCCATTTGGGTATGGAGATGGCCCAAGGCTACATAGGCTTGCTCAGATTCTCTTCGGGCTTTACTTTCTACTTTCTTATGCTTGCACCCACACTTCTTGAGCTTATGTTGTGCAGCTTCAGCTCTAATGAGCTTGTCTATGCAAGTGGTGTATGATTCCTGCCAGAAATCCCTAGTGTCCTGGCATGTACAGAACATCTTCATCACCGCAAACGTGGCACTCATGGTAGGACTAGAGCTATTGGCCCGCTCATCCCAGTCTCGGATCAATGCATTGTGGTTGCGTTGTTCCCAAATTGCTGTGGATGAATCCACCCAAGGAACACATACCCGCAGCACTGCCGGTAAGTGCATCCCCATGCTGCTGACAGATTTGACTCAAAACCTCAAAGGCCACTACTTGGGTAGCCTCCCAAGGAGTTTTCCCTTCAGATTCTGCCTTCCACTCCTACCAGAAAGGTGCTTGTGTGCGGGCTGGTATAGTTAGTTGCACCTCGTACCATGGCTGTCCCTCCAAGTACTCTTCATTCTAATGATAAAGGGGCGGTTCATGGTACCCCGCAAAGTGGAAAACTCTCCACAGCAGAGTAGGAGTTCTGAAAACCATCAGGAAATTCTCACATCCAACTGGTGCTGCCATCTGTACCATCAGCATGTACAACTTTGTGAGACAAGGCCATAATGGATAAGGGGAGGAACAATGTAATGATTTATTAATTATTATTATGATGCATGCACGTTCTGTATGTCCTCACAAACTTAGAAAAAATTATTTTTAATGGCATACACAGTGGCATACATATGTTCTCTCATATATAGCGTAACTAGTTGAGCTATACGTTTCGTTGTTAGTGTACCTACATAAGAGTTTCGTTTCAGCCCAAACCCATAATTAAATATGCAGCATGTAAATCTAAATACTTCCATATATGTATACCCATACATATACTTCCGTATAAAAGCTACCCGATAATAGTTTATAACCACAATTAAATACGCACCACATACACATGCAAGCATGCATACATAGCTGTACCAAAGCTAACTCTCCCCGACCGCACGCTCACATCTTGCGGTCATGCCACTCATCAACTTACCTTGGCGTAGAGGCATTTGATCCATACATTACCATTCAAGTGAATGGCATCCATACAATAGCACACCATATGGACGACAAAATTAAAACCCCCATGTTAGTACTTAAATAGCCACAAGTGATCACTGGCACACTTTAGATTTCAAATACCTATTTATATAGCTATCAGTTGCTAGAAAAGGGTTTTGGAAAACAAAAACCTTTGTTTTAAATACATATGTGAAAATTAATGTAGAACATTGCTCTGATGCCGGCTGTCGTAGAACCGTCCAATTTATAAGAACACAAGTACAATGGCAGCCCGCAAGCGGTCGCACTGTCATACTTGAGCCCATATAAACCCGGTAGTCTGTTAAGTACCATGACGGGTTTCGATCAACGATCCACAAACTACCAAGATCGTACATGATTCAACATACATGTCACATATTACATAAAGTCCATAGATACATTTCCATCATCAGAGTATGAAACAAAGTTATTACACACCAAGTTTGATAGATAATAGCGGAACCAAATTAAGTGTGAAAGTAGCATTTGCCAACATAGTTTAATACGGTGCCAACATACGATCACAGTCCACAAAAGCATGTAGAGGGATTAGTAAAGAAGCCTGCCTAAGGCTTACTCCTCATCCAAAGCGGGATGGAAGCAACTCTTGCAATAACCATGATATACGGTGCCATCTGCAACAATGGGAAATAAAACCCTGAGTACGAGAAGGTACTCAGCTAGACTTACCCATCATGAACCAGAAATAAATTGACTCCAAAGATTATGCAAGGCTGTATAAGTGGGGATAGCTTGACAACATTTTTGCATAAAAATCGATTAACTCAGTTATACAATTATAATTCGGTTATCAAGTTAATTATGACTATCCACCTCTAAATTAGCAACTATCCTGTGCCAAACATGTGGTATATCATTTTAAGAGCATACAATAGTAATCATAGCAGGTATTGTAATTACATGTTTATCCAAACCATCAAATTGCATAGTACAATTACTACGATGTTGGTACTAGCCAAGTTTCTCACTATCAGGAGAGACGGCGATTCGAATCGATTTCAACCAGCTGGGAATTTATTTCTAACACAAACCTAGGTCTACCAGCCATGGTAGCCTTAGGTCACCTTTGGTATAACTCAAGTACACATTTCGCGGGTTTGCCTAGTACCGCACAATCAGGGACACCAAATGCCACGACGTTCAGGCCTAGCCTGCCTTTGGGCTCAGTCTGGCTCCCCACACATCCTTACTACCATCCAGAGTGCACACTCTTATAGAGCGGGGCCTGGCCTAAGTTGAGCTACTTGGCTTCGTGGTCGAAATGAGTTATCCGGTCAGCTAAGTGATAGGCATGTGTTCAACCTTGTTAAACGGTGCCAACAACGGTACGGTCCTTCATCGGCATAAACAGAATCACATGAGTCAACCTACACAAAGGTTCCATCCGGCCTCGATTTGCATCACCCCATGGTTCTTTTCCACGATAGCAAATATAGCCAACCGTGCTTCGGTATCCACCTATATCTCGCAGGTGATAGGAAATCACCCGACTTCTACCGGTCTAAGCATGGCTAAGCATATATTCGATCCTAGACCTACATAGGGTTAAAGGTATATTTCTGGACAAGGAAATTATATGCATCAAGTGGTTCCAATCAACTCTTATAACCTAATGTATCAATCATAAAGGACCCGAGTAATATTTTGTAAAACACTAGGAGACTTAGAATGCTCCGGGGCTTGCCTTTCAGAAAAGAACTGGGGTGGTGGTCAGGGCACTCCGGAAGCTCTTCTAGGGTCTGCTCCTCGCCTTCAGGAGCTGCAGCTTGATGAATCTCCTGCTGGTCCCCTTCCTCTCCTTCATTGAACTCCAGCGACGTTATTCTTCTGTCGATCCTAGATGCATGAGTATGGCATAAGATATTGCGAATGCATACATGTTGACAAGTATAGTATGATGATACATGATGAATGGATTCTTGTAAGTATTCTTAACAGCATGGCATTAAAGTAATAACAAGTGCATCATATTTTACTGAGTATGTGCATATCTCTTCTTGATTACTTAATCAAACACTTCAATAATTCATTTTCTAAACCACAAAACAACAGCTACTTATTTTACTCATAACTAGAGTTCTACTTATCCAAATGCTATGATCTTGGACTTTCTGGAAATCTTATAAAATTATCTACAACTTTCTTTTAATACTCTTACTATGATTCAAGACTTATATAGGGCAAACAAATCATTCAATCAAATCTATCTAGAAAGTAAACCTTTCGGACAGCAAACTTGTAACACCTAGAACTCAAAAACCCTAAGTCCTATGACTAAAAATTTAACACAAGGTAGATTAGTAAGTTATCTACAACTTTGTAATTTACAAGTTTTACATCAAGGACCATTATCCATATGAAATCATCCACACAATCAAAACTATACATGCAGCCTTGTATTTGAATGATAAAGCGATAATTAGTTATTTGCATACAATCAATGGCTTCTAAGCCTTACCATTGACATCAACAGTTACTATGCATCACAAGAACCATAGAAAACATCATGCTTAATTACAATCTAATTATTTAAATGCCTTTATTAATTTAATTAAATAATTAGGGCAAATAATAAACATATACTAAATGTACATCATAAATTCTCAGAAATTTAAAGTGGCTTACTAGTGCGACCAGTAGACTACTGTAAAAGTTTCATGCCATTTTACCAAATAAAACATCCTACGCAAAAATGACAAGGTATAAAGGCTGAAAACAACATAAATAGGAAACCCTAGTGAAAAGTCTCAAGCAACTGATTTTATATTTTTCTTAGCATCCATAAGGTACTAGGACAACCTCCAATAAATTTCATGAGCATTGGATTCATAAATAATTTATAACAATTTACACAAAAATCACCTAATTATAAAAGAAAATTCTATAACTAAAAATCTATTCATACAGTGACCCTCAAATTTTTACCAGAGCTTATACTTATCAAGAAAAGCTCACCATATAAATTTCATAATTTTTGGAGCATAGGAACTCTAGATATAAATTAAACAAGTTTGCATTCATTTAAAAACACATTTCAAGTTTCCATTTAATTCTTCTAGATATTCTACTACAAGTGCTAATACTATATTTTTCCTAAATACTACACTTCCTAAGGAACACTACAAAATTTGGTTCACAAGATTTGGATCTCTACAACTCTACTTATCATTTTTCAAAATTTGCATCAAAACTGAAATAAATGAACTGTCCCTCAGCTCTATAGTCACTGTCAACTAGGACCCGCATGTTAGTTGGACCTACATGTCAGTGAGACAAAACAGGGCACGGCACTGCTTCAACATGGTTCGGCCATAGCTCGTCGCCGGCGAGTCCTCCGTCGAAGACAAGTGCATCTACATGATCTACAGAGCAAGGCGCATCGGGTGACCTAGGCGGTGAAGGTGCGCGTGCACAAGAGAGTGCTCATCGCCGTTCATGGCGGCACGGCGGCGCGGTACTACGGTGCGCCGGCCATGGAAGGCCACGGCGGAGCTCGGCAAGAAGCGCACGAGAACCACGGTGACTACACAGGTCTATTATGGCTACCTAGGTGACGCGAGGTGCCCCAATGTGCTCCGGCCACGTGCGCGGTGGCGCGGAGGTGAGAGCGCGTCGGTGCGGGTCGCCGTGTTCCACGCCGGTGAGACCACTAATGGCGGTAACATCTTAACCCGAGCTAACATCCATCCTAACCAAGCCCTAATGCAAATAAACAAGGCAAAAGCTCGAGCCAGCCGTGCGGCAACGAGCTTGCCGTAGAGGCGGCCATGGTGGCCGAGAACTTCGGCGAGGAAGAAAACAGCGAATATGCCCTCACCAAAGCTTGTCAGCTACTGCAGTCAAGTCGAGGAGGTAGAGGGGGATGTGGTGTAGCTATGGGTGAGATGGAGGCGGTGGTGGTGCAGTGGAGCGCACACGAGGCGACGGCGGAGGTGGTGCTATGCTCGGCGGTGTTGCCTAGTTCTGCGGCAAGAGCAAGGGAGTGCACTGGAGAGTGAGAGAGCGGACGGGAGTGAGTGGAAAGAGGCGCAGGGTGGTGCAGATAATGGCTGCCAGCGCGTGGCATCGATGGCCAAGCGTCGACCGATGGCGGCCACACGGCGGCCATGCTCTAGCATCGGTCGACCACTGAAGATTGAGCCGGTTCAGACATTAGCGCCCCGAACCGAGCCTGACGACGCAATTTTCCAGCGATTAAACTCCTAATCCATAGCTCCATAGTGCAAACCAATTAAACAAAACTTGTAGCCCTAAGTACCAGCTACAATTCTTCTTAAATGATCAAGACCTAATTCTCACTGGTTAAGGAGTAATATCATCTCAAGATCGAGCTTGTCAAACTGTGAGTGCACAAGACTTAGAAATTTTTCTCTAAGTGTTGAAAATAGTGAATTGTTGAATCTTGTGTGCCTAATTCAAGCATGTTAGGAGCTAAACTAGTCTATGCCCCAAAAAAAGTTGTTGCCCTACTCAAAGACTACAACTTTGCTTTAGTGACCACATCCATGCAAGGTCTCTATCATATAGTTCAAACTTGGTCAATCCCATTACATTCAAATGATGACTTGTACATGAACTATGACTTAGTGACCAATTTAGCCCTAGCCATGAATACCAAAGTTGTTCATAATGATATTCTAAACATGTTTAAGCTATTTGTAAGGTCACACAATCATTTCATACATTAGTTACTCATAAAGCTTTCCAGGCCAACATATATAGCATTACTTAAGAGTTGAATCATGCAAAGTGATCTTCATGAACCATGTTCCCTTTGTCATGCTAAGTGTTGCTAATATGTTTTAGTGACTAACATCAACCATTTACATGTATTCACTCATGATCATATGCATAGATACAAGGAAACATAAAATAACAAGCATGTTTCATATGTTTCAATCACATGTTTCAATTGTAAAAGCTTATATATGAATGCTCGATGCTCATGCTCATGCTATGCGAGTCGAATTATGCAAGCTTAACACCTAGGGTGTTATAGGCTCGGGCCACCATGGAGCATGACAAGAGGACCTACGGGTGCGAGCGGACCCCTTGGTGCTCCACCATCGCCGACGCACCTCCTCCGGCGAGCTCCCGCGCGTCCCCTGCTTCAAAACCACGTCAGGGACCTTTCATGACATCATTTTTAGTTATAGTTGCTTAAATTTCTGTGGCTGTTTCTGCCCAAACATAGACAGGGTTGCCTTGTTGGTAATGTGTGGCCTTGTTAATTGTAGAATTAGCTCTAGGTGTTTATAACAAAGATGTTTACAATTTTCTAAGATTTCTAAAAAGTCTAGAACCACATTTATTGGACATGTGGAACTCTAGTGATATCTGTTTAAAGTTGCATATCAGATTATGTCCATGTTTTGGACAGAGATGCATTTATTGGATTAATTGACCTTGTTAACTATAGAATCGTCTTAAGATGAGAATAAGAAAGTTGTAGGTAACTTCATGAGATTTTCAAAAAGTTATGATTCATGTTTGTTGGAGGTCTAGAACACCAGTTATGCTTCCCTGAAGTTCCTATCAGTTTTCAGTCTATAATTGTACCACCGCTGTTTGGGCTACATGTGCAGTTTTGCTTGTGCAATTATTTTCATGGTGTAAATGATGTTTGTTGTGGTTGTAGTGAATACCAAAGTTGTAGCTAATTTAATAATATTACTTGTGTTCAAATTGCATGGCCATAGGCCTGATAGTTTAGGAGTTATTAATTTGACAAATGATCTGTCATGTTTGGTCTATGCTCTGTGCAGATTTGAAGGATTTCATTGTTTGACCTAGTTAACTATGAAATCATGTCTAGGTGATAATATAAGAGTTATAGTGCTCTCCTTTATATTTCCAAATTATCCTAGATCATCCCTTTTAGTGTTGTAGACCTCGAGTTATAAGCTTGTGAAGTTGCACGGCAGAATCTGTCCAAGTCTGGACAGAGGTGCTTAATTATGCTTGATTGACCTTGTTAATTGTGGAATCACCTTGTGATGATAACAAACATGTTTTAGGTAATTTAATAATCGTTTTATAAAGTTAAGGTTAATGCTTGTTTGATGTCTATAACTCCAGTTATGTATTTTTAAAATTACTACTACTTTTCTATCCTAGTTCTATGCAGATCTGAAACATTGGCATGTTTGACCTAGTTAGCTTTGGAATAAGCTTTTGGTGATATTAATAATATTGTAGGAAATTTCATTAGTTTTCCATAAAGTCTAAGATCACCTTCTTTGGATGTCTGGATCTCCAGTTATGGATAAAACAAGTGTTAGCTGTGCTACTGTCCAAATTCTGTGTTGTGCTTACAAATTGGTTGCTTTCACTTTGCATTGCCTTATGTGTTGCTAAGTGTGACTCATGCCTTTTAGAGTGTTAAATTAAGTTACCTAAGATCTTAAATTGTGATAGAGGTTTTCAATGGAATAGCTTAACTCAAGTTCACTTGTGTGCCATGCCTAATTTGTTTGCTATCCCTTTATAATAGGTTGTGTGATGTTTAGTTAAATAACTCTAGGTGCCTATGTCTTGCATGATCTTATGTTTGCCTTGAATGCTATTATGTGATGTATCTCATATTACCATTCTTCATATTCATGCACTTGCATCTCATCTAGGTACGCTAGATGAACCACGTGAAGGACGTGATGTTGGGGCTTAACCCGAAGACGGTGTATGGTGGACTATCCAGAAGATAGAAGGACTAGACAAGTGCTAGGATGGGAGATACTCGCCAAGCAAGTGTCATCTAACAAACACTGACCTAGTGCTAGATCCAAGGCAAGCCCCGAAGCATTTTAAGCATCCTATGTTTTTACAAATATCACTTGAGTCCTTTATGTTTGATGCATTAGGTTATAAGAGTTGATTGGAACCACTTGATGCATAGAACTACCTTGTCCACAAATATACCTTGAACCCTATGTAGGTCCAGGATCAAATGTATGCTTAGCAATGCTTGGACCGGTAGAAGTTGGGTGATTTCCTATCACCTGCGAGATATAGGTGGATACCAAAGCACGATTGGCTATATTTGCTATCGTGGAAATAACCATGTGTCAATGAATAAAGGAGACCAGGCAAGATCATGATAGAGAAGCAACAAAGCATGCATGTCTTAGGTGCCTATCTATCCCCATCTGTGTCAATTAAGGACCGACTCATTGTACGTCCTTATGTCATGTTGAATGCATGCCTAGCACTTAGCTGGCCAGATCCGATGATACGACCGTGAAGACAAGTAGCTAAATTCAGGTCGGGCCCCAATAAGTGAAAGTGCACACACTGGAGGCAGTAGGGATGTGCAGAGAGACAATGGCATGAGTCCAAGGGCGGGATCGAGTCCCGATCTTCCTAGCAGATTGGTAGAATCTCTAAGGGTGCGGCGCTAATTGGACCCGTGAGTTAGTCCTAAATTGTACCAAAGGTGACCTAAGGCTACCTTGGTGTAGGTGTGCCTTGATTTGTGTTAGGAATAAATTGCCCAGCTAGGTAGGAATCGATTCGAATCGCCATCTCTCCCAGATAGTGAGAAATCGACTGAGCAGTGGCAATGTAGAGTAACTTAATGGAAACGTGATGGTTATGATGATGATACTCACATTACTACACTGGCTATGGTTACTATTGCCTATTACTAAATGATATTGCACATGTTTGGAGCATGTTAGTTGCTAATCTAGAGATGAATAGCTATAATTAACTTAGTTACCGAATTGTAAAATGTATAGTTCAACTAGTGGCTTTTATGCAAAATTTTGTCAAGCTAGCTCCACCTATAAAGCCTTGCATACTCTTTGGTGTCACTTTATTTCTGGTTTATGATGGGTAAGTCTAGCTGAGTACATTCAAGTACTCAGGGTTTATCCCACCATGTTGCAGGTGAAGTTCTTGGCCTACTGAAGATGGTGGCTAACGACCGGTGGGCTCGGTGACTCTATATTTATTTCTCATCTATATGCTTTTATCAAAAGATGTCACTTATGCCTAGCAATGTATTTGGAACTTATATTAATGTAATCATTTGAAAGCTATGTTGTTTTCACTAATCGGTTTCAAAACCCAAACTTGTACTATTATTTGTGAACCCATTTGTAATATTCTTTCGGCTGCAAATCTGTGTATGTGATGTGTATTTGCTTAATCACTCGATCTTGGTTATGATGTTGATTTATCGAGGTCCTTTGTGACACTCAATGGACTATCGGGTTTATATAAGTGATAATATGCGCGCGTCAGCATGCTAAACGGAGACAGCCGTACTTGATCTTGTATAAATTGGGTGGTTCTATCACAAGGAGAAACCATGGTTTGAGGTGCAAGTGTCCATCCCATTTTGTACACGGACACCGTAGTACTAGGGCTAGAAAGCAAAGTCTGAGGGAAGAACCCCTTAGGAAGGCGCTCAAGTGGCAACCTTTGAGATCTTGAGCACACTTTGTCAGCAGCATGGTGATTCACTCACCAATAGTGCAGCGGGATCTATTCCTCAGGTGGATCTAGCTACAACAGTTTGGAGGCAGCACGACCATGTTTCTGTGGTGCGGGACCGTGACTAGTGGGCACAGAGCTTGAGTCCTGCTATGAGTTCTATGTTCGCTATCATATAGATGTTTTATGCCTGAGAGGATGCCTGCTATTTCTGGCAAGAGTCTTATAACATCTATGTGAACAAGCTCATGCAAACTAGGGAAGTACAGCAAAGGCTGAAGAAGCATGTGTGTAAGCATAAGAAGATAGCTAGGGAGGCTATTTAGGACATTGCTGATGCTCATACAGTGTTGGGAGCCCTCCAAATTTGGATGGAGAATGCTGTTGCAGATAGGAACGTAGCATAGGCAGAGACACAGGCCGCTCATGCTCAGAGGGTGTAGGCCATCCAGTGGAGGGATGAGGCCTACCGAGGCTAGAGAGGAGGCTAGGACTAGGACTATAGTTCTAGCTAGGTGGCTGGAGAATGACTATCGTCAGAGGGAGGCATAGTACCGACATCAGATTCAGGAGCACCAGAACACCATTACGGAGCTCCAGCATGATGTTCATCGCCTCAACAACATCATTAATCATATTCCTCCCCCAATAGTCATGGAAGAAGAAGAGAAAGATCCAAAACTGTTCATGGAAGATGACGGTTGGGAAGAGGAAGAGGAAGAACAACTTGTGCCTGTGGACAATCACAAGGCAAATGCTATGTCTGGTGTTGACAGTGACCACTTTGAGGCATAACTTAGCTATAGCGCTTAGCTAGATGCGCTAGCTCCTTATCTTTTTTTATCTTTTATGTAATGGACATGTGATTTAAGTTTTGATCCTTCAGATGTATCATTAATGTAACATTGGAACCTTGCATGTTGGTCCATGATGGTTGGAATTTTAATTAAATACTAGTTTCATTTTGCCGGTGAACTATGACATGCATGTTAACGCGTTGTGGGTACGATAGTGATCAAATTGGTGATGTTATGTTGTGAGAATGGAATTATGTGCCTCTTATTTTATTGTATGAATTTAAAGATTTCTCCCAGTATTATCAGTTTGGCGTGATTATAAATTCTTTGCAATCTCTTGACATCCTCCAATATCGACTTCTTGTTTGACAAATTTTGGTAGATGCACTCGCACACACGCTGGGGCCAGCACCAGCCAAAAATAGTGGTGATGATGGTGCCTCACACCACCACCAACCCTCTGTGAATGAATTTTTTGCATAGTTCTTGGGGGATCAAAGAGCGATGGAAGAAACACTGCGCCTCATTGCACACAATACCGCTCGTGCTTGCCAGCAAAACCAAGGGCCTAAACCAAGCCAGTATAGCTCCTTCAAGTATTTTTAGGACACTAAGCCTCCGGTCTTCAAAGAGGCAGAAGAACCGCTCCAAGCAGACGAGTGGTTGAATACCATTGAGCAAAAGTTTTGCTTGCTGAGAGTCAATGAACCCATTACGGTAGAGTACGCATCCCATCAGTTGTAGGGGACAACAGGAATCTGGTGGACCCATTATCTTTCTTCCCTACCTACAAATGCAAATATCACCTGGGATCAATTCAAGGTAGCATTTAAGGGGCATCATATCCCCCCGAGGTCGATGCGTATGAAGGCAGCTGAGTTCATGAAGCTCACCCAAGGGACCAAGACTCTTACGATATATGCATGCATTTAATAACTTTTCCTGCTGTGAACTCTTCATAGGAGGTAACATCGGTAGTTATCCATATTTACTTTCTCGCGTTACATGGGTCATTTTTCACTTTAGCCATATTTACTTTAGCTGCATTAGCATTACATTTAGGAAAAAATTGCATCATTGCATTATAAATCTTA
This sequence comes from Miscanthus floridulus, assembly GCF_019320115.1. Taxonomy (NCBI): domain Eukaryota; kingdom Viridiplantae; phylum Streptophyta; class Magnoliopsida; order Poales; family Poaceae; genus Miscanthus; species Miscanthus floridulus. The sequence continues at coordinate 11,957,915 of NC_089591.1, forward strand.
AGCCCATGTGGACAATAATTCCTCAAAGTGTAAAAAACCATAAGAACATTCACCGTGGGGCATAAAAATAATAAAAATACCATGCATACAATTATATAAGAAGATCCAAAGATATATTATGACAGATGTCCTGCTAAAAGTCTACCAATTCAAGAATATTTCTAAATTCAAAGAACAACTAATCTCCGAATGGCTGACCGCTAACACTTTATCCTAATCTGTTCTATGAGTTTTGGGGTTCTTGTTGGTACTTTGTAGCTTGATGCACAAAGATTAAGAAGAGCATTCACTGGCAAAGACTACTCTAAGAAGGATCACCACAACTTCAACATTCAACCATGACAACATCCAGCTTGGGGGAAGAGCATTCCCCATGTATGTAGCTAAGTATTTCTTTCCTTTTGTTATTCTTAAATTTTCTTTATAAAAAAAAAAAGAGATGCATAACAAACTAAAACAAAATAAAATTTTACCTTAGCTAGTCTTATATATTAGTAATAAGGTGTGATCTTAAAAGTGAGAAAACAAAATAAAGAGTGTGTTTAGTTTTCTATTTTAAGAGCTGAATAAAATAAAAAAGGCTCTGAATATAATCTCTTGAAATGGAAATGATGAATAGTTGCTCTGTTGTAATTTCTTTCAAGTACCTAGTTTTCAGCCTTGAATTCTCCCGAGTTTTGGATAAATACTGCTTTGATATAAGAATTCACTCTGAACTAGAAACTCATGGGTACCATATGCTTGATCTAAGTCTAGGTAATTAACAGATATGATATGAGAAGGTCTGAGCTACAGTTTATCTTGTTCCAGGTGATACTAAAGTTCTGAAGAATTATCTTTTGAAGAACATAGAAATGCTACATGATGAGTTCCTGTATGACAAAGCTTGAAATCCTATCAGAGCCATATACAATATTAGGCTAGGAAAACTTCCACTCTTATATGCTGCTTGTTTTGCATTGAGTTTTAGTCAAGCTTTGTTGACCGTTATGAGAGGTTATGAGAGGTTTGTCATACCCTTAAAATCAAGATCATGTACACACCACCCACATATGCACTACTCCTACACTGGGGGTAGGCGCAAAAACATATCATTTCCATCTAGATCCACCCAAAAATGTTTTACTTCTACACTGGGAGTGAACACCAAAAACATGCTTGATAGGTTTTCCATTCCCCAAATAAATGCTACAAGTTCTTGTTGCTATCTCTCAAAAGTTTTATTGCAGAAAAGAGGCTTGGGCTATGCAAAAGTTATTCATGAAAAAAAGAATAGAGAAAAAAATGAACAAAGTGTCTGAGATATCTAAAACAATGGGTACTTAGATGCCTGCCTGAAAAAAAGAAGAAGAGATGAATAAGATAGCCCATGTTGTCCTGCAAATATTTCCAAGTTTTAAAAGAGAGATATGTTTTCAAGGAGCATATTAGAATTAGGTTAGCCACCATATATATCCACCATATACATACACACACATGCACATCTTGATTTGATTGTATGACTCAACTCTCTTTGGATCTGAGGTTTTGACTTCACAATATATGTATTGCAAGTATGCTCTTTCTTGCTTTCCACTCCTATAAGCTCCACATAAGCCACAGTAGTAGTAAGAGAAAGGCATAACATCACTACAGCCTTGGTGAGGATCCACAAATACCACATATATTGAGAAACTTGAGAGTGTCATACAATGGAAGCTCTGAGTTTTATTTTGAAAACTTATAAAAACTCTGGAATAATAGTTGAGCAAAGAACTTCAGACATAGTGCTTGACATGATCGTTCTGTCTTTCAATTGCTCAAGACCCAAGTGAAGGCTAAGAAGCTCTATGGTTGAAGATAATATGGGTAAGTTTGAAAGTCAGATCAGTTATTCTAATCCGAAGGAGAATTCTTGTTTGAACGCATGTGTACTTTTGAGTGCAAATATCGATGCAACTCCTGATCCATTTGCTGAGTTTAGCATTGCTCAGGGACGAGCAAAGGTTAAGCTTGGGGGAGTTTGTTGATGGTAGATAAAGAACATTATAAACCATCAATGTAACAAGTATAAGGGCATAAATATAGTCACCGACAAAGGTTTAGGGGTTTAAACTAACAAATTCCATGAGTTTGGTGAATCTATGTTTTCAGCAGGGTTTATTCAGAAAACCATCAAGGTGGACCCATATGTCAGAATTAATCATGCTTATTTGTGGCATAAACAACACTAGAAGGATCTAGAAGACACCAGAAGACACCACACCATGACGAAGGGTGAGATGTCACTAGGTGGGGACCGGCCAGTCCCACCTACAAACCGGCCACCCCCCTAGGCCCACTGCTCAGTCTCCCATTGCTATGTTAGTTCTCCACCGCCTTCTAGGATGCATCTACGCCATCCATTCAAGTCAGTTAGATCCGAGGGCTCAGGATTGACGCTCCGGCCTATATATACTAGCTCCTGTCCACCCTAAGGCATCAACCTTAATCAAGTCATTTGAGAAGATAGAAACCCTAATCATCCTTAGAGCTCCACCATATTCTAGGGCATAGCTAGCTAGGCTAGGTCTAGAGGGAGGCAAGCTTCACTTGGATTCATGATCGTGTCAAGAGCGTGGCTTCGTATAGCTTTTGTACCCCACTCTTTTGTAACTCTCATTACCTTTATATGTTTGCTACAATTGTTATGACATTGTTCTTTGTATCATTCATGTTCTTAGTTATAATGTTCATCGTCTACTTTGATTATATGCTTAGTATAGTTAGATTCTCATCATGTTCAAGCTTAAGTTCGTATAGCACTCACTCCACGGATCCAGGGGTGAATAGTTGACATTGTGTAAGAGTGGTTCTTATATGTTCTTTACCTGCGGATGCACCCTATATTCTGGGCCATGTGCTAGATCACGGATGTGACACTCCCATTGAGTCCTTTGTAGTCCACTCCCCGAATATTGGACAAGTAGGATCTAGTTACAAATGAAGACAAGCTCTATTCTTAATCTTCCTTAGTAATATCCCTTATGTGTTGATATGAAGTTGATCTTAACCATGATTACTAAGTGTACTTGCACTAATCAATGTATGCTTGACTTGTAATTAAGAATAACTTAGGAATTATTCCTCTAATATTCTACTTAGTCATGCTAATGCCATAGAAAGGAGTACTCTGAGTGATCAATGATTAGTTATTATTTACCATTCATATATATTTATCTCTTGACTTACCCCTGTTATGAGTAGAAGTTGGTTATGGTTAATCTCTCCATTGTAAATATGGGTTATCAATATATTCCAACTGCTCGTCCTTTCCTCTGGTACAAATATAAATAATGATACCTAGAATACTCCCGGGTGAAGTGCTACAATGGTATATTATCTGTGCACTTGCAAATTTCTTTCATTTATATATATTCTTTCTAGTCATATGAAATACTAAAGTACTTCTTAGTGTCATTCTAGAAGTGGCACTAGGTATTACCAACAAGCATTTCTGGCATCATTGCTAGGGATGACAACTTAGTAAAAGTGATGCTAAGGAATGTCAACAACATTAGGTGGCTACTTGAACAAGTGATAATTAAATAAATACCAACACCGGCATATGACTTCTTTGATGAACTCGACTGCTGCCTCTAAGCTAGCCGTGGCTATAGGTTTAGCCTCAATCCACTTAGTAAACTTGTCGATCATGACAAACAAGTGATCGAAGCCCCTGGGGCAGGTGGGAGTTTCCCAACAAGGTCGAGTCCCCAAACGACAAAGGGCCATGTGATCGGGATTGTTTGGAGTTCTTGAGAGGGGAACATGTTTTTTCTTGGCAAAGAACTGACATCCCTCACAAGTTCTCACAATATGTTGTGTGTATTTCACCATGGTAGGCTAGTAAAACCCTTGTTACAAGGCTTTACCCAACAAAGTATTTGGCGCCAGGTGGTCGCCACAAGCCCCTGAGTCGATGTCTTGTAAGTGCTTTACCCCGTCTTTCATGGGTATACATCGATGCAGGATTCCGCTCATAATTCTATGATGGATTTTGTCATCCCTCATAATGTAGGATTTAGCTCTCCAATGTACTCAATCAGGTTCATCCCTGTTGATAGGGAGGATACCATGTTGTAGATAGTCAATGAGTTCCTATGCCCAATTTAGGTTAGAGCTTGTGGCTTGGGTGATGGCGAGTACACTTGGCATAGGGGAAGGTTGAGTCTCAACTTCTCATCATGCTGAAGGTCTCATGAGCTCGCCAAGGAACACGCCACCTAGGGCATGTCTCGAGTTCAGCCAAATCAAGTAAGGCTATCAGCCTCCTCATTGTCCCTTCGAGGGATATGGTGTAGCTCGAGTTCATCAAACTTTGCCTCAAGTTGTCTGACCTCATCACAGTAATCTTCCATCTTATGGTCACGGCATGCTGAGGCTTTTATTACTTGCCCGATGACAAGTTCAGAGTTGCCCGAGGTAATGAGTCTCCTAACAGTGAGGGTGACAGCGGTTCACAGCCCATGGAGAAGGCCCTCGTACTGTGCTATGTTATTGGTAGCACCCTCAAAATTTAAATAGAGCATGTACCTCATTCGGTTCCCACTAGGGGAGACCAAGATAACTCCCACTCCTAGTCCAATTTAAATAGGGTGTGAAAAGTTGCTTAACATTCTGGCGTCCAATTGTACTTCTCATCCTTCTGAAGTAGCCTAGTCATGGGCTTAGCTATCTTGGAGAAATCTGGAATGAAGCGATGATAATATCCTGCTAACCCTAGAAAACTCTGAACTTCATGAACCGAAGTCGGGGCCTTCCAATCCATGACCTGTTGTACTTTCGATGGGTCTATCGATATTCCATCTCTTGATAAGATATGACCAAAGAAAGGTATCTTGCTCAACCAAAATTCACACTTGCTAAACTTTGCATATAGCTTATGCTCCCTCAATTTGGATAGAACAATCCTTAGATGTTTTGTATGATCTGCCTCGTTCTCTGAATAAATCAATATATCATCGATAAACACAACCACGAACTTATCAAGCTCAGGCATGAATACCAAATTCATCAGGTACATGAAGTAGGCAGGAGCATTCGTTAGTCTGAAAGACATAACCAAATACTCATATAAGTCGTACCTAGTGAAAAAGCAGTTTTAGGTATGTCCTCTGGACTGATCTTTATCTGATGATAGCCTGATCTCAAGTCAATCTTGGAGAATACCTTTGCTTTTGCCAACTAATCAAACAAGATGTCGATGAGAGCCAATGGGTACTTGTTTTTAATAGTCACAGCATTGAGTGGTCTATAATCCACACACATTCTTAAGGACTTGTCCTTCTTCTTCACAAATAATGCTGGACAGCCCCATGGAGATGAACTAGGTTGAATGAGACCTTTATCCAACAGATCTTGTAACTGAATCCTAAGTTCTGCTAACTCATTTGGTGGCATCCTATAAGGCCTTCTTGAGATAGGTGCCATACCTGGCACTAACTCAATCTTAAATTCCACATCCCTATCAGGTGGTAATCCTGGTAACTCCTCTAGGAATACATCCAGAAACTCACAAACCACTAGAATATCACAAAGGGTAGTGGTTTGGATAGCACAAGCTAAGTGTTGGAGTTCAAAGTTTCGGGAGAGTGTTACTAGAAAAGCATTTCCTCCCTTTGGTTCTCTCAACATAATAGTACGAGTGCTAGTGTCAATGAGAACACCATGATCCTTCATCCAATTCATGCCTAAGATTACACTTATGGATAACCCAGGCAATATTATCAAATCCGTTGTATACTCCCTCCCTTGTATAGAGATGAGCATGTTTCTGACTATCTTATTTGTAGAAATAGTAGCCCTAGCTGAACTTATATTATAACCACCCTTGCTTACTTCAATTATTTTCTGATCATATCTAGATGCAAATGCTTGGCTCATAAATGAATGAGAAGCTCCCAAATCAAATAAAAACAATAGTGGGATGTTTGTTGACAAGAAACATACCAGCCATGACAAGTTCCCCTGTGGGCACTTCCTCAACAGCGGTATAGTGCACGTATCCTGGATGTGCCCTTGAGTTCGCCTGCCTTTGATTGTTCTGATTCTGATTGCCATTCTTCTTAGGGTGGGGGCATTCCTTGGCCCAATGACCCACTTGATTGTAGTTGTAACAAGGTTGATTGCTTCTAGGTCCTATGGAGCTTCCTTGACCGCCATTCCCTTTGGGTAAGGCAATAGTGAATGCCTTACAGAACACTTTCTGAGGCCTGCTGTTCTAAGCTCTTGGGGGTGGAGGCCTGAACTTGGGTGCAGGTGGGCGGAACTGTGGCCTAGCTATAATAGGAGCTCTAGACTATGAAGATCTAGAGGCACCTACCTCAATTGCCCTCTTTTGGCCCTTAGCTGCCGCATGCATGTTATTGTGGTTTTCCTAGGTCAAAGCATCACTAATAAACTCGTTGTAAGTGGTGCACTGGGAATTGGCCATGGTCTTCATCAGCTTCATGCCAAGACCTCTCTTGAAGCTCTCTATCTCTTCGGTATCAACAAAACCTAGAGCATACCTAGATAGGTTGTTGAACGCATGCATATATTCTATAAGGGTCTTTGTCCCTTGTGTGAGCCTCATAAATTTAGCCGCCTTCATGCGCATTAGGCATGGGGGAATGTGATGTCCCCGAAAGGCCAACTTGAACTGCTCCCATGTTACCCGCGCATTAGCAGGTAGAGAGGACAGGAAATGTGTCCACCAAATCCCTGTCGGTCCCTGCAACTGATGGGATGCATACTCAGCCTTCTGGTTCTCGGTGACCCTTAGCAGACGAAACTTCTGCTCAATAGTATTGAGCCACTCATCCGCCTAGAGTGGTTCCTCTGCCACCTTGAAGATAGGAGGCTTTGTATCCAGAAATTCCTTGAAGGTACTGTGCTGGTTTGGCTCAGGCCCCTGCTGCTGTGGGTGGGCATGAGTGGTGTTTTACGCAATTAGGCACAGAGCTTCCTCCATAGTTCTTTGGCTTCCCAAGAATTAGGCAAAGAACTCCTGAGTAGATAGCGGTGGCGGTGGTGGTAAGTCACCGTCGTTGCCATCATGGCTGCTACTAGCTCCTGCACGGGTGCGAGTCATCTGCAAAGCTGCAACAATAAGTGATTATTGGATGATGTCAAGAGATTGCAAATGAATTTATAATCATGCCAAACTAAAATTACTAGAGACAATCTCAACTTCATACAATAAAAATAGAGGCATAATAATTCATTCTCGCAACATGACACCACCAATTTGATCACTTATCGGACTCACAGCACGTTAACATTCAAATCATGATCACCGATAAATGAACTGGAATTGCATTAGAGTTTAACCAAGAGTGCGATATCATGCAAATACCAATATTACAGGATAGTCCAATTACCAACACCAAACTCAAACTACATGTCCATTACATAAATAGTGATGACACATCTGGCATTTCTACTAAGTACTAAGCGATCTAATCCTCATCATTATCACTATCGAGGTCAGAGATAGGATCATCTCCCTCCTCTGGCTCCACTTCTTCCTCATCCTCATCTTCACCTTCCTCCATATTAGGACCATCTTCTTCCCCATCAAGGATTGGGTTCAGTTGGTTGTTCAAATAATGCACCTCATGCTGAAGGTCCATTACTCGAAGTTGAGCTCATGCAAGCTGCTGACACAAGTTCCTTTCAGCATGGTCCTACTCATTACTTAGGGCACGATGCCTATCTCGTTCTATGGTTACTGTAGCGGCATGGTTTTCTACTGCATCTCACTGGTGTCTAGCTGTGGATACCTCAGCACAGGCGGCCTCCAACTACTCCCGCAGTCCTGCAAGCAATGCTTGATTGTCAGCTCTTGCTTCCTAGGCTGCTGCACTCTATTGATCCACTTGCTCCATTTGGGTATGGAGATGGCCCAAGGCTACATAGGCTTGCTCAGATTCTCTTCGGGCTTTACTTTCTGCTTTCTTATGCTTGCACCCACACTTCTTGAGCTTATGTTGTGCGGCTTCAGCTCTAATGAGCTTGTCTATGCAAGTGGTGTATGATTCCTGCCAGAAATCCCTAGTGTCCTGGCATGTACAGAACATCTTCATCACCGCAAACGTGGCACTCATGGTAGGACTAGAGCTATTGGCCCGCTCATCCCAGTCTTGGATCAATGCATTGTGGTTGCGTTGTTCCCAAATTGCTGTGGATGAATCCACCCAAGGAACACATACCCGCAGCACTGCCGGTAAGTGCATCCCCATGCTGCTGACAGATTTGACTCAAAACCTCAAAGGCCACTACTTGGGTAGCCTCCCAAGGAGTTTTCCCTTCAGATTCTGCCTTCCACTCCTACCAGAAAGGTGCTTGTGTGCGGGCTGGTATAGTTAGTTGCACCTTGTACCATGGTTGTCCCTCCAAGTACTCTTCATTCTAATGATAAAGGGGCGGTTCATGGTACCCCGCAAAGTGGAAAACTCTCCACAGCAGAGTAGGAGTTCTGAAAACCATCAGGAAATTCTCACATCCAACTGGTGCTGCCATCTGTACCATCAACATGTACAACTTTGTGAGACAAGGCCATAATGGATAAGAGTTACATAACCGAGTAAGAAATTTATAAGGGGAGGAACAATGTAATGATTTATTAATTATTATTATGATGCATGCATGTTCCGTACGTCCTCACAAATTTAGAAAAAATTATTTCTAACGGCATACATGGTGGCATACATACGTTCTCTCATATATAGCATAACTAGTCGAGCTATACGTTTTGTTGTTAGTGTACCTACATAAGAGTTTCATTTCAGCCCAAACCCATAATTAAATATGCAGAATGTAAATCTAAATGCTTCCATATATGTATACCCATACATATACTTCCATATCAAAGCTACCCGATAACAGTTTATAACCACAATTAAATATGCACCACATACACATGCAAGCTTGCATACATAGCCGTACCAAAGCTAACTCTCCCTGACCGCACGATCACATCTTGCGGTCATGCTACTCATCAACTTACCTTGGCATAGAGGCATTTGATCCATACATTACCATTCAAGTGAATGGCATCCATACAATAGTACGCCATATGGATGACGAAATTAAAACCCCCATGTTAGTACTTAAATAGCCACCTAATAGTCCTTAATCTGGGCAAAAGGAAAGTGATCACTGGCACACTTTAGATTTCAAATACCTATTTACATAGCTATCAGTAGCTAGAAAAGGGTTTTGGAAAACAAAAACCTTTGTTTTAAATGCATATGTGACAATTAATGTTGAACCTTGCTCTAATGCCAGTTGTCGTAGAACCAACCAATTTATAAGAACACAAGTACAATGGTAGCTCACAAGCGATCGCACTGTCATACTTGAGCCCATATAAACTCGGTAGCCTATCGAGTACCATGACAGGTTTCGATAAACGATCCACAAACAACCAAGATCGTATATGATTCAACATACATGTTACATATTACATAAAGTTCACAGATACATTTCCATCATCAGAGTATGAAACAAAGTTATTACACACCAAGTTTGATAGATAACAGTGGAACCAAACTAAGATTGAAAGTAGCATTTGCCAACATAGTTTAATACGGTGCCAACATATGATCATAGTCCACAAAAGCATGTAGAGGGATTAGTAAAGAAGCCTGCCCAAGGCTTACTCCTCATCCACAGCAAGATAGAAGCAACTCTTGCAATAACCATGATATACGGTGCCATCTGCAACAATGGGAAATAAAACCCTAAGTACGAGAAGGTACTCAGCTAGACTTACCCGTCATGAACAAGAAATAAATTGACTCCAAGGATTATGCAAGGCTGTATAAGTGGGGATAGCTTGACAACATTTTTGCATAAAAAGCGATTAACTCAGTTATACAATTATAATTCGGATATCAAGTTAATTATGACTATCCATCTCTAAATTAGCAACTATCCTATGCCAAACATTTGGTATATCATTTTAAGAGCATACAATAGTAACCATAGCAGGTATTGTAATTCCATGTTTATCCAAACCATCAAATTCCATAGTACAATTACTACGAAGTTGGTACTAGCCAAGTTTCTCACTATCCAGGAGAGATGGCGATTTGAATCGATTTCAACCAGCTAGGAATTTATTCCTAACACAAACCCATGTCTACTAGCCATGGTAGCCTTAGGTCACCTTTCGTACAACTCAAGTACACATTTTGTAGGTTCGCCCAGCGCCGCACAATCAGGGACACCAAATGCCAGGACGTTCAGGCCCAGCCTGCCCTTGGGCTCAGTCTGGCTCCCCGCACATCCTTACTACCATCTAGAGTGCGCACTCTTATAGAGCAGGGCCTAGCCTAAGTTGAGCTACTTGGCTTTGTGGTCAGAACGAGTTATTCGGCCAGCTAAGTGATACGCATGCCTTCAATCTTATCAAACAGCGCCAACAACGGTACGGTCCTTCATCGACACAGACAGAATCACATGAGTCAATCTACACATAGGCTCCATCTGGCCTTGATTTACATCACCCCATGGTTCTTTTCCACGATAGCAAATATAGCCAACCGTGCTTCGGTATTCACCTATATCTTGCAGGTGACAGGAAATCACCTGACTTCTACCGGTCTAAGCATGGCTAAGCATATATTCGATCCTGAACCTACATAGGGTTAAAGGTATATTTCTGGACAAGGAAATTATATGCATCAGGTGGTTCCAATCAACTCTTATAACCTAATGCATCAATCATAAAGGACCCGAGTAATATTTTGTAAAACACTAGGAGACTTAGAATGCTCCGAGGCTTGCCTTTTAGAAAAGAAGTGGGGCGGTGGTTAGGGCACTCCAGAAGCTCTTCTAGGGTCTGCTCCTTGCCTTCGGGAGCTACGGCTTGAGGAATATCCTGCTGGTCCCCTTCCTCTCCTTCGTTGAACTCCAGCAACGTTACCTCCTCCGTCGATCCTAGATGCATGAGTATGGCATAAGATATTGCGAATGCATACATGTTGACAAGTATAGTATGATGATACATGATGAATGGATTCTTGTAAGTATTCTTAACAGCATGGCGTTAAAGTAATAACAAGTGCATCACATTTTATTGAGTATGTGCATATCTCTTCTTGATTACTTAATCAAACACTTCAACAATTCATTTTCTATACCACAAAACAGTAGCTAGTTATTTTACTCATAACTGGAGTTCTACTTATCCAAATGGTGTGATCTTAGACTTCCTGGAAAGCTTATAAAATTATATACAACTTTCTTTTAATACTCTTATTGTGATTCAAGAGTTATCTAGGGCAAACAAATCATTCAATCAAATCTATCTAGAAAGTAAACCTTTCGGACAGCAAACTTGTAACAGCTAGAACTCAAAAACCCTAAGTCCTATGACTGTGAAAATTTAACACAAGGTAGATTAGTAAGTTATCTACAACTTTTTTATTAACAAGTTTTACAGCAAGGACCATTATCCATATGAAATCATCCACACAATCAAAACTATACATGCAGCCTTGTATTTGAATGATAAAGCGATAATTAGTTATTTGCATACAATCAATGGCTTCTAAGCCTTACCATTGACATCAACAGTTACTATGCATCATAAGAACCATAGAAAACATCATGCTTAATCACAATCTAATTATTTAAATGCCTTTATTAATTTAATTAAATAATTAGGGTAAATAATAAACATATACTAAATGCACATCATAAATTCTCAAAAATTTAAAGTGACTTAGTAGTGCTACCAGTAGACTACTGTAAAAGTTTCATGCCATTTTACCAAATAAAACGCCCTATGCAAAAATGACAAGGTATAAAGGCTTAAAACAACATAAATAGGAAACCCTAGTGAAAAGTGTCAAGCAATAGATTTTATATTTTTCTTAGCATCCATAAGGTACTAGGACAATCTCCAACAAATTTCATGAGCATTGGATCCATAAATAATTTATAACAATTTACACAAGGATCACCTAATTATAAAAGGAAATTCTTTAACTAAAAATCTATTCATACACTGACCCTCAAATTTTTACCAGAGCTTATACTTATCAAGAAAAGCTCACCATATAAATTTCATAATTTTTGGAGCAAAGGAACTCCAGATATAAATTAAACAATTTTGCTTTCATTTAAAAACACATTTCAAGTTTCCATTTTATTCTTCTAGAAATTCTACTACAAGTGCTAATATTATATTTTTCCTAAATACTAAACTTCCTAAGGAACACTACAAAATTTGGTTCACAAGATTTGGATCTATACAACTCTACTTATCATTTTTCAAAATTTGCATCAAAACTAAAATAAATGAACTATCCCTCAGCTCTATAGTCACTATCAACTAGGACCCGCATGTCAGTTGGACCTATGTGTCAGTAAGACAAAACAGGGCACGGTGCTACTTCAACACGGGTCGGCCACAGCTCATCGCCGGCGAGTCTATTACATTAATAGTGATGACACATCTGGCATTTCTACTAAGTACTAAGCGATCTAATCCTCATCATTATCACTATCGAGGTCAGAGATAGGATCATCTCCCTCCTCTGGCTCCACTTCTTCCTCATCCTCATCTTCACCTTCCTCCATATTAGGACCATCTTCTTCCCCATCAAGGATTGGGTTCAGTTGGTTGTTCAAATAATGCACCTCATGCTGAAGGTCCATTACTCGAAGTTGAGCTCATGCAAGCTGCTGACACAAGTTCCTTTCAGCATGGTCCTACTCATTACTTAGGGCATGATGCCTATCTCGTTCTATGGTTACTGTAGCGGCATGGTTTTCTACTGCATCTCACTGGCGTCTAGCTGTGGATACCTCAGCACAGGCGGCCTCCAACTGCTCCCACAGTCCTGCAAGCAATGCTTGATTGTCAGCTCTTGCTTCCTAGGCTGCTGCACTCTATTGATCCACTTGCTCCATTTGGGTATGGAGATGGCCCAAGGCTACATAGGCTTGCTCAGATTCTCTTCGGGCTTTACTTTCTACTTTCTTATGCTTGCACCCACACTTCTTGAGCTTATGTTGTGCAGCTTCAGCTCTAATGAGCTTGTCTATGCAAGTGGTGTATGATTCCTGCCAGAAATCCCTAGTGTCCTGGCATGTACAGAACATCTTCATCACCGCAAACGTGGCACTCATGGTAGGACTAGAGCTATTGGCCCGCTCATCCCAGTCTCGGATCAATGCATTGTGGTTGCGTTGTTCCCAAATTGCTGTGGATGAATCCACCCAAGGAACACATACCCGCAGCACTGCCGGTAAGTGCATCCCCATGCTGCTGACAGATTTGACTCAAAACCTCAAAGGCCACTACTTGGGTAGCCTCCCAAGGAGTTTTCCCTTCAGATTCTGCCTTCCACTCCTACCAGAAAGGTGCTTGTGTGCGGGCTGGTATAGTTAGTTGCACCTCGTACCATGGCTGTCCCTCCAAGTACTCTTCATTCTAATGATAAAGGGGCGGTTCATGGTACCCCGCAAAGTGGAAAACTCTCCACAGCAGAGTAGGAGTTCTGAAAACCATCAGGAAATTCTCACATCCAACTGGTGCTGCCATCTGTACCATCAGCATGTACAACTTTGTGAGACAAGGCCATAATGGATAAGGGGAGGAACAATGTAATGATTTATTAATTATTATTATGATGCATGCACGTTCTGTATGTCCTCACAAACTTAGAAAAAATTATTTTTAATGGCATACACAGTGGCATACATATGTTCTCTCATATATAGCGTAACTAGTTGAGCTATACGTTTCGTTGTTAGTGTACCTACATAAGAGTTTCGTTTCAGCCCAAACCCATAATTAAATATGCAGCATGTAAATCTAAATACTTCCATATATGTATACCCATACATATACTTCCGTATAAAAGCTACCCGATAATAGTTTATAACCACAATTAAATACGCACCACATACACATGCAAGCATGCATACATAGCTGTACCAAAGCTAACTCTCCCCGACCGCACGCTCACATCTTGCGGTCATGCCACTCATCAACTTACCTTGGCGTAGAGGCATTTGATCCATACATTACCATTCAAGTGAATGGCATCCATACAATAGCACACCATATGGACGACAAAATTAAAACCCCCATGTTAGTACTTAAATAGCCACAAGTGATCACTGGCACACTTTAGATTTCAAATACCTATTTATATAGCTATCAGTTGCTAGAAAAGGGTTTTGGAAAACAAAAACCTTTGTTTTAAATACATATGTGAAAATTAATGTAGAACATTGCTCTGATGCCGGCTGTCGTAGAACCGTCCAATTTATAAGAACACAAGTACAATGGCAGCCCGCAAGCGGTCGCACTGTCATACTTGAGCCCATATAAACCCGGTAGTCTGTTAAGTACCATGACGGGTTTCGATCAACGATCCACAAACTACCAAGATCGTACATGATTCAACATACATGTCACATATTACATAAAGTCCATAGATACATTTCCATCATCAGAGTATGAAACAAAGTTATTACACACCAAGTTTGATAGATAATAGCGGAACCAAATTAAGTGTGAAAGTAGCATTTGCCAACATAGTTTAATACGGTGCCAACATACGATCACAGTCCACAAAAGCATGTAGAGGGATTAGTAAAGAAGCCTGCCTAAGGCTTACTCCTCATCCAAAGCGGGATGGAAGCAACTCTTGCAATAACCATGATATACGGTGCCATCTGCAACAATGGGAAATAAAACCCTGAGTACGAGAAGGTACTCAGCTAGACTTACCCATCATGAACCAGAAATAAATTGACTCCAAAGATTATGCAAGGCTGTATAAGTGGGGATAGCTTGACAACATTTTTGCATAAAAATCGATTAACTCAGTTATACAATTATAATTCGGTTATCAAGTTAATTATGACTATCCACCTCTAAATTAGCAACTATCCTGTGCCAAACATGTGGTATATCATTTTAAGAGCATACAATAGTAATCATAGCAGGTATTGTAATTACATGTTTATCCAAACCATCAAATTGCATAGTACAATTACTACGATGTTGGTACTAGCCAAGTTTCTCACTATCAGGAGAGACGGCGATTCGAATCGATTTCAACCAGCTGGGAATTTATTTCTAACACAAACCTAGGTCTACCAGCCATGGTAGCCTTAGGTCACCTTTGGTATAACTCAAGTACACATTTCGCGGGTTTGCCTAGTACCGCACAATCAGGGACACCAAATGCCACGACGTTCAGGCCTAGCCTGCCTTTGGGCTCAGTCTGGCTCCCCACACATCCTTACTACCATCCAGAGTGCACACTCTTATAGAGCGGGGCCTGGCCTAAGTTGAGCTACTTGGCTTCGTGGTCGAAATGAGTTATCCGGTCAGCTAAGTGATAGGCATGTGTTCAACCTTGTTAAACGGTGCCAACAACGGTACGGTCCTTCATCGGCATAAACAGAATCACATGAGTCAACCTACACAAAGGTTCCATCCGGCCTCGATTTGCATCACCCCATGGTTCTTTTCCACGATAGCAAATATAGCCAACCGTGCTTCGGTATCCACCTATATCTCGCAGGTGATAGGAAATCACCCGACTTCTACCGGTCTAAGCATGGCTAAGCATATATTCGATCCTAGACCTACATAGGGTTAAAGGTATATTTCTGGACAAGGAAATTATATGCATCAAGTGGTTCCAATCAACTCTTATAACCTAATGTATCAATCATAAAGGACCCGAGTAATATTTTGTAAAACACTAGGAGACTTAGAATGCTCCGGGGCTTGCCTTTCAGAAAAGAACTGGGGTGGTGGTCAGGGCACTCCGGAAGCTCTTCTAGGGTCTGCTCCTCGCCTTCAGGAGCTGCAGCTTGATGAATCTCCTGCTGGTCCCCTTCCTCTCCTTCATTGAACTCCAGCGACGTTATTCTTCTGTCGATCCTAGATGCATGAGTATGGCATAAGATATTGCGAATGCATACATGTTGACAAGTATAGTATGATGATACATGATGAATGGATTCTTGTAAGTATTCTTAACAGCATGGCATTAAAGTAATAACAAGTGCATCATATTTTACTGAGTATGTGCATATCTCTTCTTGATTACTTAATCAAACACTTCAATAATTCATTTTCTAAACCACAAAACAACAGCTACTTATTTTACTCATAACTAGAGTTCTACTTATCCAAATGCTATGATCTTGGACTTTCTGGAAATCTTATAAAATTATCTACAACTTTCTTTTAATACTCTTACTATGATTCAAGACTTATATAGGGCAAACAAATCATTCAATCAAATCTATCTAGAAAGTAAACCTTTCGGACAGCAAACTTGTAACACCTAGAACTCAAAAACCCTAAGTCCTATGACTAAAAATTTAACACAAGGTAGATTAGTAAGTTATCTACAACTTTGTAATTTACAAGTTTTACATCAAGGACCATTATCCATATGAAATCATCCACACAATCAAAACTATACATGCAGCCTTGTATTTGAATGATAAAGCGATAATTAGTTATTTGCATACAATCAATGGCTTCTAAGCCTTACCATTGACATCAACAGTTACTATGCATCACAAGAACCATAGAAAACATCATGCTTAATTACAATCTAATTATTTAAATGCCTTTATTAATTTAATTAAATAATTAGGGCAAATAATAAACATATACTAAATGTACATCATAAATTCTCAGAAATTTAAAGTGGCTTACTAGTGCGACCAGTAGACTACTGTAAAAGTTTCATGCCATTTTACCAAATAAAACATCCTACGCAAAAATGACAAGGTATAAAGGCTGAAAACAACATAAATAGGAAACCCTAGTGAAAAGTCTCAAGCAACTGATTTTATATTTTTCTTAGCATCCATAAGGTACTAGGACAACCTCCAATAAATTTCATGAGCATTGGATTCATAAATAATTTATAACAATTTACACAAAAATCACCTAATTATAAAAGAAAATTCTATAACTAAAAATCTATTCATACAGTGACCCTCAAATTTTTACCAGAGCTTATACTTATCAAGAAAAGCTCACCATATAAATTTCATAATTTTTGGAGCATAGGAACTCTAGATATAAATTAAACAAGTTTGCATTCATTTAAAAACACATTTCAAGTTTCCATTTAATTCTTCTAGATATTCTACTACAAGTGCTAATACTATATTTTTCCTAAATACTACACTTCCTAAGGAACACTACAAAATTTGGTTCACAAGATTTGGATCTCTACAACTCTACTTATCATTTTTCAAAATTTGCATCAAAACTGAAATAAATGAACTGTCCCTCAGCTCTATAGTCACTGTCAACTAGGACCCGCATGTTAGTTGGACCTACATGTCAGTGAGACAAAACAGGGCACGGCACTGCTTCAACATGGTTCGGCCATAGCTCGTCGCCGGCGAGTCCTCCGTCGAAGACAAGTGCATCTACATGATCTACAGAGCAAGGCGCATCGGGTGACCTAGGCGGTGAAGGTGCGCGTGCACAAGAGAGTGCTCATCGCCGTTCATGGCGGCACGGCGGCGCGGTACTACGGTGCGCCGGCCATGGAAGGCCACGGCGGAGCTCGGCAAGAAGCGCACGAGAACCACGGTGACTACACAGGTCTATTATGGCTACCTAGGTGACGCGAGGTGCCCCAATGTGCTCCGGCCACGTGCGCGGTGGCGCGGAGGTGAGAGCGCGTCGGTGCGGGTCGCCGTGTTCCACGCCGGTGAGACCACTAATGGCGGTAACATCTTAACCCGAGCTAACATCCATCCTAACCAAGCCCTAATGCAAATAAACAAGGCAAAAGCTCGAGCCAGCCGTGCGGCAACGAGCTTGCCGTAGAGGCGGCCATGGTGGCCGAGAACTTCGGCGAGGAAGAAAACAGCGAATATGCCCTCACCAAAGCTTGTCAGCTACTGCAGTCAAGTCGAGGAGGTAGAGGGGGATGTGGTGTAGCTATGGGTGAGATGGAGGCGGTGGTGGTGCAGTGGAGCGCACACGAGGCGACGGCGGAGGTGGTGCTATGCTCGGCGGTGTTGCCTAGTTCTGCGGCAAGAGCAAGGGAGTGCACTGGAGAGTGAGAGAGCGGACGGGAGTGAGTGGAAAGAGGCGCAGGGTGGTGCAGATAATGGCTGCCAGCGCGTGGCATCGATGGCCAAGCGTCGACCGATGGCGGCCACACGGCGGCCATGCTCTAGCATCGGTCGACCACTGAAGATTGAGCCGGTTCAGACATTAGCGCCCCGAACCGAGCCTGACGACGCAATTTTCCAGCGATTAAACTCCTAATCCATAGCTCCATAGTGCAAACCAATTAAACAAAACTTGTAGCCCTAAGTACCAGCTACAATTCTTCTTAAATGATCAAGACCTAATTCTCACTGGTTAAGGAGTAATATCATCTCAAGATCGAGCTTGTCAAACTGTGAGTGCACAAGACTTAGAAATTTTTCTCTAAGTGTTGAAAATAGTGAATTGTTGAATCTTGTGTGCCTAATTCAAGCATGTTAGGAGCTAAACTAGTCTATGCCCCAAAAAAAGTTGTTGCCCTACTCAAAGACTACAACTTTGCTTTAGTGACCACATCCATGCAAGGTCTCTATCATATAGTTCAAACTTGGTCAATCCCATTACATTCAAATGATGACTTGTACATGAACTATGACTTAGTGACCAATTTAGCCCTAGCCATGAATACCAAAGTTGTTCATAATGATATTCTAAACATGTTTAAGCTATTTGTAAGGTCACACAATCATTTCATACATTAGTTACTCATAAAGCTTTCCAGGCCAACATATATAGCATTACTTAAGAGTTGAATCATGCAAAGTGATCTTCATGAACCATGTTCCCTTTGTCATGCTAAGTGTTGCTAATATGTTTTAGTGACTAACATCAACCATTTACATGTATTCACTCATGATCATATGCATAGATACAAGGAAACATAAAATAACAAGCATGTTTCATATGTTTCAATCACATGTTTCAATTGTAAAAGCTTATATATGAATGCTCGATGCTCATGCTCATGCTATGCGAGTCGAATTATGCAAGCTTAACACCTAGGGTGTTATAGGCTCGGGCCACCATGGAGCATGACAAGAGGACCTACGGGTGCGAGCGGACCCCTTGGTGCTCCACCATCGCCGACGCACCTCCTCCGGCGAGCTCCCGCGCGTCCCCTGCTTCAAAACCACGTCAGGGACCTTTCATGACATCATTTTTAGTTATAGTTGCTTAAATTTCTGTGGCTGTTTCTGCCCAAACATAGACAGGGTTGCCTTGTTGGTAATGTGTGGCCTTGTTAATTGTAGAATTAGCTCTAGGTGTTTATAACAAAGATGTTTACAATTTTCTAAGATTTCTAAAAAGTCTAGAACCACATTTATTGGACATGTGGAACTCTAGTGATATCTGTTTAAAGTTGCATATCAGATTATGTCCATGTTTTGGACAGAGATGCATTTATTGGATTAATTGACCTTGTTAACTATAGAATCGTCTTAAGATGAGAATAAGAAAGTTGTAGGTAACTTCATGAGATTTTCAAAAAGTTATGATTCATGTTTGTTGGAGGTCTAGAACACCAGTTATGCTTCCCTGAAGTTCCTATCAGTTTTCAGTCTATAATTGTACCACCGCTGTTTGGGCTACATGTGCAGTTTTGCTTGTGCAATTATTTTCATGGTGTAAATGATGTTTGTTGTGGTTGTAGTGAATACCAAAGTTGTAGCTAATTTAATAATATTACTTGTGTTCAAATTGCATGGCCATAGGCCTGATAGTTTAGGAGTTATTAATTTGACAAATGATCTGTCATGTTTGGTCTATGCTCTGTGCAGATTTGAAGGATTTCATTGTTTGACCTAGTTAACTATGAAATCATGTCTAGGTGATAATATAAGAGTTATAGTGCTCTCCTTTATATTTCCAAATTATCCTAGATCATCCCTTTTAGTGTTGTAGACCTCGAGTTATAAGCTTGTGAAGTTGCACGGCAGAATCTGTCCAAGTCTGGACAGAGGTGCTTAATTATGCTTGATTGACCTTGTTAATTGTGGAATCACCTTGTGATGATAACAAACATGTTTTAGGTAATTTAATAATCGTTTTATAAAGTTAAGGTTAATGCTTGTTTGATGTCTATAACTCCAGTTATGTATTTTTAAAATTACTACTACTTTTCTATCCTAGTTCTATGCAGATCTGAAACATTGGCATGTTTGACCTAGTTAGCTTTGGAATAAGCTTTTGGTGATATTAATAATATTGTAGGAAATTTCATTAGTTTTCCATAAAGTCTAAGATCACCTTCTTTGGATGTCTGGATCTCCAGTTATGGATAAAACAAGTGTTAGCTGTGCTACTGTCCAAATTCTGTGTTGTGCTTACAAATTGGTTGCTTTCACTTTGCATTGCCTTATGTGTTGCTAAGTGTGACTCATGCCTTTTAGAGTGTTAAATTAAGTTACCTAAGATCTTAAATTGTGATAGAGGTTTTCAATGGAATAGCTTAACTCAAGTTCACTTGTGTGCCATGCCTAATTTGTTTGCTATCCCTTTATAATAGGTTGTGTGATGTTTAGTTAAATAACTCTAGGTGCCTATGTCTTGCATGATCTTATGTTTGCCTTGAATGCTATTATGTGATGTATCTCATATTACCATTCTTCATATTCATGCACTTGCATCTCATCTAGGTACGCTAGATGAACCACGTGAAGGACGTGATGTTGGGGCTTAACCCGAAGACGGTGTATGGTGGACTATCCAGAAGATAGAAGGACTAGACAAGTGCTAGGATGGGAGATACTCGCCAAGCAAGTGTCATCTAACAAACACTGACCTAGTGCTAGATCCAAGGCAAGCCCCGAAGCATTTTAAGCATCCTATGTTTTTACAAATATCACTTGAGTCCTTTATGTTTGATGCATTAGGTTATAAGAGTTGATTGGAACCACTTGATGCATAGAACTACCTTGTCCACAAATATACCTTGAACCCTATGTAGGTCCAGGATCAAATGTATGCTTAGCAATGCTTGGACCGGTAGAAGTTGGGTGATTTCCTATCACCTGCGAGATATAGGTGGATACCAAAGCACGATTGGCTATATTTGCTATCGTGGAAATAACCATGTGTCAATGAATAAAGGAGACCAGGCAAGATCATGATAGAGAAGCAACAAAGCATGCATGTCTTAGGTGCCTATCTATCCCCATCTGTGTCAATTAAGGACCGACTCATTGTACGTCCTTATGTCATGTTGAATGCATGCCTAGCACTTAGCTGGCCAGATCCGATGATACGACCGTGAAGACAAGTAGCTAAATTCAGGTCGGGCCCCAATAAGTGAAAGTGCACACACTGGAGGCAGTAGGGATGTGCAGAGAGACAATGGCATGAGTCCAAGGGCGGGATCGAGTCCCGATCTTCCTAGCAGATTGGTAGAATCTCTAAGGGTGCGGCGCTAATTGGACCCGTGAGTTAGTCCTAAATTGTACCAAAGGTGACCTAAGGCTACCTTGGTGTAGGTGTGCCTTGATTTGTGTTAGGAATAAATTGCCCAGCTAGGTAGGAATCGATTCGAATCGCCATCTCTCCCAGATAGTGAGAAATCGACTGAGCAGTGGCAATGTAGAGTAACTTAATGGAAACGTGATGGTTATGATGATGATACTCACATTACTACACTGGCTATGGTTACTATTGCCTATTACTAAATGATATTGCACATGTTTGGAGCATGTTAGTTGCTAATCTAGAGATGAATAGCTATAATTAACTTAGTTACCGAATTGTAAAATGTATAGTTCAACTAGTGGCTTTTATGCAAAATTTTGTCAAGCTAGCTCCACCTATAAAGCCTTGCATACTCTTTGGTGTCACTTTATTTCTGGTTTATGATGGGTAAGTCTAGCTGAGTACATTCAAGTACTCAGGGTTTATCCCACCATGTTGCAGGTGAAGTTCTTGGCCTACTGAAGATGGTGGCTAACGACCGGTGGGCTCGGTGACTCTATATTTATTTCTCATCTATATGCTTTTATCAAAAGATGTCACTTATGCCTAGCAATGTATTTGGAACTTATATTAATGTAATCATTTGAAAGCTATGTTGTTTTCACTAATCGGTTTCAAAACCCAAACTTGTACTATTATTTGTGAACCCATTTGTAATATTCTTTCGGCTGCAAATCTGTGTATGTGATGTGTATTTGCTTAATCACTCGATCTTGGTTATGATGTTGATTTATCGAGGTCCTTTGTGACACTCAATGGACTATCGGGTTTATATAAGTGATAATATGCGCGCGTCAGCATGCTAAACGGAGACAGCCGTACTTGATCTTGTATAAATTGGGTGGTTCTATCACAAGGAGAAACCATGGTTTGAGGTGCAAGTGTCCATCCCATTTTGTACACGGACACCGTAGTACTAGGGCTAGAAAGCAAAGTCTGAGGGAAGAACCCCTTAGGAAGGCGCTCAAGTGGCAACCTTTGAGATCTTGAGCACACTTTGTCAGCAGCATGGTGATTCACTCACCAATAGTGCAGCGGGATCTATTCCTCAGGTGGATCTAGCTACAACAGTTTGGAGGCAGCACGACCATGTTTCTGTGGTGCGGGACCGTGACTAGTGGGCACAGAGCTTGAGTCCTGCTATGAGTTCTATGTTCGCTATCATATAGATGTTTTATGCCTGAGAGGATGCCTGCTATTTCTGGCAAGAGTCTTATAACATCTATGTGAACAAGCTCATGCAAACTAGGGAAGTACAGCAAAGGCTGAAGAAGCATGTGTGTAAGCATAAGAAGATAGCTAGGGAGGCTATTTAGGACATTGCTGATGCTCATACAGTGTTGGGAGCCCTCCAAATTTGGATGGAGAATGCTGTTGCAGATAGGAACGTAGCATAGGCAGAGACACAGGCCGCTCATGCTCAGAGGGTGTAGGCCATCCAGTGGAGGGATGAGGCCTACCGAGGCTAGAGAGGAGGCTAGGACTAGGACTATAGTTCTAGCTAGGTGGCTGGAGAATGACTATCGTCAGAGGGAGGCATAGTACCGACATCAGATTCAGGAGCACCAGAACACCATTACGGAGCTCCAGCATGATGTTCATCGCCTCAACAACATCATTAATCATATTCCTCCCCCAATAGTCATGGAAGAAGAAGAGAAAGATCCAAAACTGTTCATGGAAGATGACGGTTGGGAAGAGGAAGAGGAAGAACAACTTGTGCCTGTGGACAATCACAAGGCAAATGCTATGTCTGGTGTTGACAGTGACCACTTTGAGGCATAACTTAGCTATAGCGCTTAGCTAGATGCGCTAGCTCCTTATCTTTTTTTATCTTTTATGTAATGGACATGTGATTTAAGTTTTGATCTTCAGATGTATCATTAATGTAACATTGGAACCTTGCATGTTGGTCCATGATGGTTGGAATTTTAATTAAATACTAGTTTCATTTTGCCGGTGAACTATGACATGCATGTTAACGCGTTGTGGGTACGATAAGTGATCAAATTGGTGATGTTATGTTGTGAGAATGAATTATTGTGCCTCTATTTTATTGTATGAATTTAAGATTCTCTCCAGTATTATCAGTTTGGCGTGATTATAAAATTCTTTTGCAATCTCTTGACATCATCCAATAATCACTTATTGTTGCAATTTTGTAGATGCCTCGCACACACGCTGGGGCCAGCACCAGCCAAAAATAGTGGTGATGATGGTGACCTACCACCACCACCACCCTCTGTGAATGAATTTTTTGCATAGTTCTTGGGGGATCAAAGAGCGATGGAAGAAACACTGCGCCTCATTGCACACAATACCGCTCGTGCTTGCCAGCAAAACCAAGGGCCTAAACCAAGCCAGTATAGCTCCTTCAAGTATTTTTAGGACACTAAGCCTCCGGTCTTCAAAGAGGCAGAAGAACCGCTCCAAGCAGACGAGTGGTTGAATACCATTGAGCAAAAGTTTTGCTTGCTGAGAGTCAATGAACCCATTACGGTAGAGTACGCATCCCATCAGTTGTAGGGGACAACAGGAATCTGGTGGACCCATTATCTTTCTTCCCTACCTACAAATGCAAATATCACCTGGGATCAATTCAAGGTAGCATTTAAGGGGCATCATATCCCCCCGAGGTCGATGCGTATGAAGGCAGCTGAGTTCATGAAGCTCACCCAAGGGACCAAGACTCTTACGGAGTATATGCATGCATTTAATAACTTGTCCTGCTGTGCCCTAGAATTTGTTGATATAGAAGCAAAGGAGATTGAAAGTTTTAAGAGCGGCCTTAGCACCAAGTTGATAAAAATAATGGCCAACTCTTAATGTGCTACATACAATGACTTTGTCAGTGATGCCCTAACATAGGAAAACCAGAACAACCTACAAGTGGTAGCAAAAGGCCATAAGCGGGCAGCTGAGGCAAGAGCCTCAGGTTCCCTCTCACTCTAGGGCTCCAGTGGCAGCTAGGCCACAATTTCATCCCCCAGCACCTAAATTTAGGCCTTGTGCCTATGGACAATGATGAGGCAAATGCTATGTCCGGTGTTGATAGTGACCACTCCGTGGCATAACTCAGCTATAGTACTTAGCTAGATGCGTTAGCTCCTTATCTTTTTTGATCTTTTATGTAATGGACATGTGATTTAAGTTTCGATCTTCAGATGTATCATTAATGTAACATTGGAACCTTGCATGTTGGTCCATGATGGTTGGAATTTTAATTAAATACCAGTTTCATTTTGCTGGTGAACTGTGACATGCATGTTAACGCGTTGCGAGTACGATAAGTGATCAAATTGGTGATGTTATGTTGTGAGAATGAATTATTGTGCCTCTATTTTATTGTATGAATTTAAGATTCTCTCTAGTAATATCAGTTTGGCATGATTGTAACATTCTTTTGCAATCTCTTAACATCATCCAATAATCACTTATTGTTGCGATTTTGTAGCTGCCTCGCACACACGCTGGGGCCAGTACCAGCCAAAAATAGTGGTGATGATGGTGACCTACCACCACCACCGCCACCCACCGCGAATGAATTTTTCGCATAGTTCTTGGGGGATCAAAGAGCGATGGAAGAAACACTGCGCCTCATTGCGTAGATTACCGCTCGTGCTCGCCAGCAAAACCAATGGCCTAAACTAAACCAGTATAGCTCCTTCAAGGATTTTTAGGACACTAAGCCTTCGGTCTTCAAAGAGGCAGAAGAATCGCTCCAAGCAGACGAGTGGTTGAATACCATTGAGTAAAAGTTTTGCTTGTTGAGAGTCACTGAACCCATTATGGTAGAGTACGCATCCCATCAGTTGTAGGGGATAGCAGGAATCTGGTGGACCCATTATCTTTCTTCCCTACCTACAAATGCAAATATCACCTGGGATCAATTCAAGGCAGCATTTAAGGGGCATCATATTCCCCTAAGGCCAATGCGCATGAAGGCAGCTGAGTTCATGAAGCTCACCCAAAGGACCAAGACTCTTACGGAGTATATGCATGCATTTAATAACTTGTCCTCCTGTGCCCTAGAATTTGTTGATACAGAAGCAAAGGAGATTGAAAGTTTTAAGAGTGGCCTTAGCACCAAGTTGATAAAAACAATGGCCAACTCTTAAAGTGCTACATACAATGACTTTGTCTATGATGCCCTAACATAGGAAAACAAAAACAACCTACAAGCGGTAGCAAAAGGTCGTAAGCAGGTAGGTGCCTCATGTTCCCTCTCACTCTTGGGCTCTAGTGGCAGCTAGGCCACAATTTCGTCGCCCAGCACCAAAATTCAGGCCTCCCCAGCAGAAAGCACAGGCCAGTTGTCCTTAGTAGGTGTTTCGTAGAGCCTTCACTATTGCCATACCCAAGGGTAAAATGGGCTAGGGAAGCTCCATAGTGCCAAAAAGCAATCTGCCATGCTTTAATTGCAACCAAACTGGCCATTGGGCTAGGAAATGCCCATATAAGAAGGGTGCAAATCAGAATCATTGCAACCAAAAGCAAGCTAATCCAAAGGCATGTCCTGGATATGTGCACTATATAGCCATGGAGGAGATTCCCACTATGGAAGTCATGAATGTTGGTATGTTTCTTGTAGACAAGCACCCCAGAATTGTTTTATTTGATTCTAGAGCTTCTCATTCATTTATGAGCCAAACATTTGCATCTAAGCATGATCAGAAGATAATTGAGGTAGACAAGGGTGCTTATAGTATAAGTTCAGCTGGAGCTACTATCTCTACAAACCAAATAGTTAGAGATATGCTTATCTCTATACAAGAGAGGTAATATACTATGGATCTCATAGTATTGTCTGGGTTAGCCATAGATGTGATTTTGGGCATGAGTTGGATGAGTGGTCATGGAGTTCTCATTGACACGTCCACTAGAATAATTATGCTGAGGGAACCCAAGGGGGCAATACTTTTCTAGTACCACTTCCTAGAAGTTTTTATCTTCAAAACTTGTCATGTGCCATCCAAACCACTACTCTCTATGATATTCCAGTAGTTTGTGAGTTCCCTAATGTATTCTCAAATGAATTGCCTAGTTTGCCACCAAATAGGGATGTGAAGTTTAAGAATGAGTTAGTGTTAGGTACAACACCTATCTCAAGAAGACCCTATAGGATGCCACCCAATGAGTTAGCAGAACTTAAAATTCTGCTACAAGAACTTTTGGACAAAGGTCTCATTCGACCTAGTTCATCTCCCTGGGGTTGTCCAGCTTTATTTGTGAAGAAAAAGGATAAATCGTTATAGATGTGTGTGGACTATAGGCCGCTTAATGCCGTAACCATTAAGAATAAGTACCCTTTGCCTTATATTGATATTTTGTTTGATCAATTGGCAAGAGCAAAGGTGTTCTCTAAGATTGATTTGAGATCAGGCTACCACCAGATTAAGATTAGGCTAGAGGATATACCTAAGACAACTTTCTCCAATAGATATGGCTTGTATGAGTATTTGGTCATGTCTTTTGGACTACCAAATGCTTCTGCCTATTTCATGTACCTGATGAATTCAGTGTTCATGCCCGAGCTTGACAAGTTCGTGGTCGTGTTTATCGATGATATCCTGATTTACTCTGAGAATGAGGTAGAGCATCTGAGAGTTGTCTTGTTTAGGCTGAGAGAGCATAAATTGTATGCATAGTTTGACAAGTGTGAATTTTGGCTGAAGAAAGTTCCTTTATTGGGTCATACATTATCTGAAGATGGAATCTCTATAGACCCATCTAAAGTATAAGAGGTCATGGATTGGAAGGCCCCGACTTCGGTTCATGAAGTTCGGAGTTTTCTAGAGCTAGCAGGCTATTATCGTCGTTTCATTCCTAACTTTTCCAAAATAGCTAAGCCCATGACTAGATTACTTCAGAAGGATGAAAGTTTAATTGGACTCTAGAGTGTGAGGCTGCTTTTCACACTCTACGAACCTTGCTAACCATTGCTCCTATTCTGGCACAACCTGACATTGAAAAGCCTTTTGATGTGTTCTATGATGCATCAGGTATAGGTTTGGGGTGTGTGCTCATGCAAGAAGGTCGAGTTATTGCCTATGCTTCTCAACAATTGAGAAAGCATGAGGTCAACTATCCCACACTTGATTTAGAGCTCGCAGCAATTGTTCATGCATTGAAGATATGGAGACATTACTTGTTGGGAAATGTATGCCACATATATACTGATCACAAAAGTCTAAAATACATCTTCACTCAACCTAAACTGAACATGAGGCAGCAAAGGTGGTTAGAGCTGATCAAGGACTATAATTTGGAAGTGCACTATCATCTAGGAAAAGCTAATGTTGTAGCAGATGCACTTAGTCAAAAATCTCATTGTAATGCCTTAGAAGCCTTGTTGGAAGATGGGTTTAATCTATTGCATCCTGTTGTGCTACACAACATCACTGTCAGTTGTTCACTTGAGAGCAAAATCATAGAACTACATAAGACAGATGTAGGTGTGTTTCACAAAAAGAGAAAGATGAAGGAATAGGAAACCAAGCATTTCAGGGTGGATGAATGAGGCGTGCTTTGGTCAAGAACCGACTAGTGGTACCAAAGGACTGTGAACTTAGACATCAAATCCTAGATGAAGCTCATTCGTCCAAGTTGTCTATCCATCCGGGTAGTAATAAGATGTATCAAGATTTGAAAACCCATTTTTGGTGGACAAAGATGAAGAAAGAAATCACTGCCTATGTTGCTAGGTGTGATACTTGTAGTAGGGTCAAGGCAGATCATCTGAAAGCTGCTGTATTGCTCCAACCTTTATCTATTCTAGGATGGAAGTGGGAGGAGATCAGCATCGATTTTATTGTTGGACTCCCACCCACTCAAAAGGGCTTTGACTTGATATGGATAATTGTGGACCAATTGACAAAGTCTACGCATTTTATTCCGGTTAGCACCCGCTACCAACCTCATGAATACGCAGCATTGTATATCACACATAGAGTGCGTCTACATGGGATACCAAGAACCATTGTGTTAGATAGAGGATCCCAATTCACTGCTCGGTTTTGGGAGCACTTGCACATGCAGTTAGGTACCAACCTAGTTCAAAGCTCAGCATATCACCCTTAGACCTCTGGGCAGACTGAGCGAGTAAATCAAACCTTAGAAGATATGTTGAGAGCATGTGTGATTTCTTCCAAGGGTTCATGGGAAAAATGGCTACCTTTAGCCAAGTTTTCCTACAACAACAGTTATCAACCAAGCATCAAGATGGCTCCTTTCGAGGGCTTGTACTGTAAAAAATGTAGAACTCCTTTGAATTGGGTTGAGCCCAGAGAAAGGAGATACTATGGCACTGATTTATCATAGAAGCTAAAGAATAAGTACGTATTATCCAACAGCATATGAAAGCCGCTTAGTCTAGGCAAAAGAGCTATACCGACAAGAGAAGAAGGCCTATCGAATTTGAGGTGAGTGACTATGTATACCTCAAAGTATCACCCATGAAAAAGGTGCAATGGTTTGGTGTGAAAAGGAAACTAGCACCTAGATATGTAGGGCCATACAAGATCATTGAGCGAAGTGGAAGGGTAGCTTACAAGCTCCAGTTACCTCCAAAGATGCGAGACATATTCAATGTCTTTAATGTTTCTCAACTTAAAAAGTGCCTTCGCATACCTGATGAAGCTATTGAACCTACCAATATTAAGCTCTAATTAGATTTGACTTATGAAGAAAAACCCATCCAAGTGTTGGAAGAAATGGAAAGAGTGACCCAGAGCAAGGTCATCAAGTTCTACAAAGTGGTGTGGAATAACCACAACGAACAAGATGCCACATGGGAACGGGAGGATTATTTACGTGAGGTTTATCCTACCTTTTATGAAAAATGGTAGGTCTTTTAAATCTTGTGACGAGATTTCTATAAGGGGGAGGGGCTGTAACACCCTAGTGTTAAGCATTGCTTTGGGCACTTGAATTTCATGAGCACAAGCACCATCCAAGCATTCATGAGCATGAGCATATGGAATTTCATCTTATTTTTATATATTATCACATGTGATGTTGATTATATACATGGATATGCTTGTGATCATGTGTGACCAATGCAACAGATGGTTGTGAGGTCACAAAAACATCTTAGACACAACTAGGATGGAAAATGGAACAATGTTTGTATTCATAACATGGGCCAAATTTGCTTCGAAGTCACAGTTTACTCGAAATTTCATTTCTCATGATACTAATTTAACTAGAGTTTAACTATAGCATAGATGGTTTGCATGGTAGTGCACCCTTAATAAAAGTTGTAGTTCTTGACATGGGTAACAATCTTTATTTAAGGGTCATGAGTTAATTCAGTGCCTAACATGGTCAAATAGGGCCCACAAGAATCAACAAAATGCTGTTTTGAGACTTAAAATTTTTTATGTCTAGAAGCTGTTTTCAATTTCAATGTGACCTACTTTGAAGCTTTGCATTTTGAAAACCAGTGAGAATTTGGCAATGCTTCTTAAAGAAAAGTTGTAGTACTCACATAGCTCTACAACTTCTATTAATGATGTTTTCGCTAAATCACCATGGATTAGGAGTAATGACGGTGTGAAAACACGCTGTTAGTCGAACTGAAACTGGCCGATCAAGTAGCAGCAGTGGACGACCAGCCACAGGCCATGGCCACCGTGTGGTGTGCACATGTTAGGGCTAGGCCGCATCATGGCTGGGCGCGCACTGAAGAGGCCACAACGTGTCCCTGCCCTCACTCGCTCCCCTCACTCACTCTCGCTCCACCTCGCTCGCTCTTGTGCCCACAGCAGCAAAGCCGAGCACCGCCGTCGCCATTGCCGAGCTCTGCCGCGCTGACATGCCAACCACACCGCACCATAGTCCAATCCATCTCACCCACAACTCTGCTTTGATGTGCTCCACCTCACCGAGTCGCTAGCACCGCCATTCGAGCCAAGGTAAAGAGGCATTTTGCATCGCCGTCATCGCCACGGCCGCGGTGTGCCACCGAGCTCAAGCTCGCTCATGGCCAGCCACAACCAGTCTACCTCCAACCTCTCTCTCCCACATCTAGTCATCATTGTAGAGTCTAGATGCTAAGGCCGAAGCTGGTTTAACTATTACCGCCACCACCACACCGGAACATGCGACCTCGCCGTGCGCGTCCCCCATGGCCATGTGCACGACTCGCCGTCGCCGATCTCATCGGTCGCCTTTAGCTCCCTCTAGTGCTCGTTACTGTGTCATCTAGAACTTCCGTATCTTCCCCAAAGATGGAGACCTACCTTTGGCCACCATCTTGTCAGAACGGTCACCTCACCGCACGTGCACTATGTGCCACCGCACCGCCATGCATGTGGCCAGAGCACACCGCCGCTCCACCGTGACCTAGACCTAACCCTAGAGCTCCGCTAGGACCTCCTGATGCTGTAGCCATGCTCGCCTGACCGTATCATCACCGGAGATGATGAGCCCACCACAGAGCACCTTCATCGTGCCACAATTGTCGCCGGCAAGGTAGCTCCTGTGATCCATCGGGCGAACCAAGTGTATCAGTCGATGCGCAAGAGTGTGGGGAACACAATGCCGGTGACCTCACCGCCGGTGACCTCGCCATCGACGAGTTTGCCACCGGTCAAGTCGTGCCCCTGCTCTATATATATGTCGTGTGGGGTCATCTTGACTATGGGCCCCTGTTGTCAGCAGCAGCGGGTGTATAGACCGGGTGTATGTAGTATATTTCAGATGTAACCTACCATAATTTTCTCCAAATTTATTGATCATTAGAAATAATTATCCTCTAAATCACCCTAGTATATAAGGAAAGTAATAAATGCACATAAGTAAATTATTGGGGTTTGACCATGATGTTTTCTAGGGTGCTTGTAATGCATATGGTCTGTTGGTATTGGTAGTTATGCTCAAAGTTAATTGGTTATAGGCAGCTAGTTAATTATTGCTCTATAATTCAATTAGATGGCTGCATGTGTAGTTTCTGTTGTGGTGACAAATTCTTGATGATAATGATCTTTTTTGCGAAACTTGTTAATAACAAAGTTGTAGATAACTTAATCATCTAGATTTTCCAAAAAATTCATGGTCATAGGACTAATTTATTGCTCTATAATAACAAAGTTGCGAAAATTATAGCTTTTAAAATTCTATTGTGAGATTTGCTTGTCCTCTGGATAGATCTGAAAGATTGAATTGTTTGACCTAGATAGCTACTAACTCATCTTAAGATGATTATAAGAAAGTTGTAGACAATTTTATAAGCTTTCGCGAAAGTCCAAGATCATATTATTTTGGATGTGTAAAACTCCAGTTATGGTCAAAACAAGTGGCTGCTGTTTTGTAATCCAGAAATTGTTTTACAAGCCGGTGTGAGGCCAAGGGAAGGTTAGAGTCCTAATTGACCTGGCATCTGGTATTGTCCCTGATTGTGCGGCGCTGATCGAACCCATGAATTGGACCTGAGTTGTACCAAAGATGACCTAAGGTGACCGTTGATCTGGTCTACCTAGGTTTGTGTTAGGAATACTGCCCAGCTGGTTGCAATCAATTCAAATCGCCGTCGCTCCCAGATAGGGAGAAACTTGATGGAGCCCCTTCATCGTAGTAATTGGATTATGGAATCTGATGGTTCTGATGAATATGAAAATCTTACATATGCTATGGTTACTATTGTTATGCTACTAAATGATATACCACATGTTTGGCACAGGTTAGTTACTAATCTAGAGATGAATAGTTATAATTAACTTGATGACCGAATTATAAAATGTATAGCTGAATTAGTGGCTTTTTATGCAAAATATTGTCAAACTAGCTCCACTTATAAAGCCTTGCATGATGCTTGGAGTCACTTTATTTTTTGTTTATGACAGGTAAGTCTAGCTAAGTACCTTCTTGTACTCAGGGTTAATTTCCCACTTGTTGTAGATAATACCGTGTATCACGGCTACTGTAAGAATTGCTTCTGTCCGACTATGGACGAGGAGTAGGCCCATGCTTCAACTTATATATCTTATCTGTGATGCTTTTGTGGGTGGTGATCACGAACTGGCTTGTATTAAACAATGGTGTGAGATGTTGGTTTTAAAACTACTTTGCTTCCACTACTACTACTTTATTTGGAACTTGGGTTGTAATAACTATAATCGCACTCTAATGTATGGCAATGTATTTGTGAACCTTATGTAACATGTGGCATGTATGTTGAATCAGGTATGATCTTTGTTGTATGTTGGCGATGAATCGAGACCCTTCGTGGTACTCGATGGATTACCGGGTTTATATGGGCTCAAGTATGATAGTGCGACCGCTTGTGGGCTGCCATTGTACTTGTGCCCTGTATAAATTGGATGGTTTCTATCATAGAGCATGTCAGAGGTAGGGGAATATCAATTCAAGTGATGCCATGCCACTCACCAACAACCTTCGGATCGAGCTTTTCAATGTCTGGAGTATTGATTACATGGGACCATTTCCAAAATCGAAGAACTATGAATACATCTTGGTGGCAGTTGATTATTCTCCAAGTGGGTTGAAGCCATGCCATGCAAAGCTACTGATGCAAAAAACTCCAAGAAGATGTTTGAAGAGACAATATTTCCAAGATTCGGAGTTCTAAGGATTAGTGATGGAGGAACTCACTTCACTGATAAGAATTTTCATAATTACTTGTCAAAGTATGGAATCTGTCACAATATCGCTACTCTGTACCACCCTCAAAAAAGTGTCCAAGTAGAAACATCAAATAAACAAATCAAGAACATTCTGCAAAAGACAGTTAATGAGATGGGAACTGCATGGAAAGATAGACTACCCCATGGACTATAGGCTTATAGAACGGCCCATAAAACACCACTTGGAATGTCACCATATCAACTGGTCTATGGGAAGACTTGCCATCTACCTGATGAGCTAGATTTCAAAGCTCACTAGGCCATCAAGCGATGGAACCTGGACTTTGAAGCCGCAGGAATTAAGAGGAAGATGCAACTCTCTGAACTTGATGAATGGTGTGAAAAAGCATATCACAACTCCAAGATTTACAAGGAGAGAATGAAAAGATGGCATGACAAAAGGATCAAGAAGGAGGAGTTTGCCCTAGGAGATAAGGTATTACATTTTAATTCCAGGGATAAATTATTCGGTCATAGAAAACTTTAGAGCAAATGGGAAGGACCATTCAAGGAGATAAGCACTTTGTCGCATGGATCGGTAACACTTCAAAATGATAAAGGTACGTTATTCGAGGTAAATGGCCATCATCTCAAGATATTTTTAGAAACTAAAAAACCACCTGAGGATTTGGATGAGTTAGATTTCCTAATTTTACCATAAATTTACACCACTACCATCCCCCTTATGTTTCGTAATGCAAAAATATACTTTTCAGGATTAGATTGGGATTAGAAATCGCCGCGAGAAAAATCACCACGAGAGGATGACATGTGGGGTGGGCCGGTCCCACCTAGAGGCTGCCTGGCCCACTGTTAGTCCCTCTCACGCCCGGTCAACTCTCTCGTGTCTTCTAGATCCTTTCTTGTTAAAATCCCATAGTTTTTCGACGCATTCGGTTTTCTCACGTTACGAGATCTCATATGGATAGATCTTGATCCCTGCTACAAGTTGTTCCCCCCTATATAAGTGAGCCCCTGCCTGCCTCCAAAGCCATCCTATCAAAGCCTTCACTCTTCAACAGCAATAAAGCTCTCCTCCTCTCTAGTTCCCATGGCCAACAAAGAGATCGTCCCCTACGGTTTTGATCTTAGCAACAACCCGATAAGCTTGCGCTAACTGTCATTCCTCCAAAAGTTACCCCCATTTGCTCAAGTCAATCTTACTTCACCCAAGCTATCTGTCGTTCGGTGATTGCTCCACCATCGCCACGTCCACTTCTTGAAGGCAAGCCACGCCAACAAGAGCCTTGTCTAGACGTCCAGAAGTTGATCAAGGTGACAAATGAGATCAACCTCCTTCCTCTGAAGGGACACAAGGTGTTGATTGGAGTGAAGACCAACAAATGTGGAGATGTTACATGTGCAAAATACAAGTTGGTCACCCCTTGTACCATCATCGATGGAGTTCACGCTATGCCAGATCAAATCAAGGTTGTTCCACCAAAGGAGAAGAAGAGGAAGGTGCCATCACCACATATCCCAGAGGCTAAGAAGCGTCCATGGATGCCTATTTCCCTCTTAGAGAAGAAGATTGAATACCTCTCCAATGTTATGTATACCCTAGAGCAAAGGATTAATGAAGAACACGTCTATTGCAAGAGCCTACAACATGACCTAAATGCTATAAATCATTTTGTTGCTAAGATGAAGAAGTGAGAATTAGGTAGTTAATAATAAGGCACGAGTGGTTAGGTCAAGTGTTTAAAGATAGTATGTTTTGGTTACTCACTTAGCTCAGATCGTTAGAATGTTGAAGTTTGTACTAGGTAGTGTTTACACCAAAATTTGGAAAGAAGAATGCAGGAATTTAAAGGCTTCCAAATTGTGCCCATCAAGGAATCGATTGCATGAGGATCGATATTAGCTGATTCAGATACGACTCTGGAATCAGATCTCTTTGGATGACGTCAACAAATAGCGATGATGACAAAGATTAGGGTCCAAGTTATCTTAAATTAGGAATGTTTTATTCTATGACAAAGATTGTAACGAGTCGTGCTTGAGGAGGATTCATGTTTAGGCTTTGGGTATAAATATCGGACCCTGACTATTGTAAAGCACACACAATCAATCCAATACAAGTTACTTACCACTGTGACTCTGGTATAAGCTAGTTATCGACTCTTGTCTAGTTCAAGTAAGGCTGCATCGATTCAGTCAACCTC
Source organism: Miscanthus floridulus (assembly GCF_019320115.1). Lineage (NCBI taxonomy): Eukaryota > Viridiplantae > Streptophyta > Magnoliopsida > Poales > Poaceae > Miscanthus > Miscanthus floridulus. The sequence continues at coordinate 11,993,260 of NC_089591.1, forward strand.
CACTGCTCGAACTAGATTAAGGTCAAGTTATCAGCTCTATCTAAGGGTGGTGTTCCTTCAGATAAATTCATTAAGTTACCGATATTGCTTATTGCTTCTATTATTTATTTAATTACAACAATATCACTTCGCCCGATTGGGATTGATCTAGATTGGCCTTATACCCTCTTTAGCCCATCGTTTGTTAATCTAAATTGATCTGATCTGCACTTTAAACGATGAGTTATGTTTTATCGGCTATTTTATGTCAATCTTGATCGTGCATAGTGTGCGGTTAAGGCATGTCTGAGCTTGAGTAGATCTATTGGCTGGCGAAAACCATTCCATGGCTCGTTATCACAGCCTGTGTGATTCTAGCTCACACCCCACTGTTAGCACTATGGAGTGGGGATCATTATTTGGTAGATTTGTTCCTGATAAGGCATGACCTCAACTATGCGCTATGCCTAAATCAGCTATTTTAGCCGATATCGAGTGTTTCACGGACAGTTCACGTCACGAGACCATTGAAGTAGGGATAGGTTGAAAGATGTGTTAGCCCCATGATCTTATTATTGTATTATGGCATGCATGATTCTACCTCATGCCCGACTGATATTAGTAATAAGTTAGGGTTGTCGAGTCAGTTGTTGTTTCTATGGCCTACATGATTTTGCCTCATGCCCCACTGGTCATAGCGATAGATGAGATCTAATATGTTCATTAGATTTATCTTTATTAAATGGTTGAACGATGATGAACTGTTTCTTTTATATAAAAGGGGTTCGGTTACTTGCAGTCATTGGCTTAGCATAAACCAATTATTGTTGACATCTTATTGCCATTGACCAATATTTGTCTAAATAATGATATTCACCCTGAATGATAATCGATTCCTTATACACAACCCCATGAGCTTTAACTGATTTATTCTTATGAATATGCTAGAATCAACTATTTAGTCGATCTCCTTTCATATCGGCTCTCAGAGCCGCACATTCGGGACTGTTTGGCAACACCGACACTTTCCGCCCTAAATTACTGATAAACTTTCTCTCCTTATCAATTGCAGGGTCAAATTGACTAGCACGTCTCAGGAGGAGTACGTAGGATCGACCACCCCTGCGTTGAAGCTAGACAGATCTATAGCTCCATTGAGCAGACCCTTCTGGCTTGCTCATGTGCCCTCGGCACGGGATGAAATTTTGTGCCGACAGGTAGTCAAAAGTTTATGTTTAGTTTGTGCTTGTATAATAAAGTGCCTTATATATTAATGGAGTCTTCTTATTATTATTATCTGCTCTCTATTTCTTTTGGATATGTATTTTGTCTCCACATGTTGTGGATAAAGGTATACAAGAAAACAAGTGTGGGGGGAGACACACTGTGACAACAAGATAGAATTCGATCACGAAAATCATAAAATTTGGAAAGTAATGAGCGAAGGACCACATCCTATGAAGCGGGCCTCGAGCAGCCCCTGGAGCAGGCTACCCGGCCTCGTCTATGGGCCAGCCACCCCATCACTATGTCATCTGCCCTGAGTTTTGTCCTTAGTCAGGTTCGAGCCCAATACACTCTATTTTTATATGTAATGCTTTCCGTTTCGAGCCAAATTGAGAATCCTTTGATAAACAACTATAAAACCTGAGGAAAGATTATTTTAGTCAAGACTTAAGGGTAGACTCACATAATACTTTTCCTACAAGTCATGCTACTATTGGGATCTTATTATTAGGGACCCCTTGTTACTTAAGTAGTTGTGGAATGACATATAGTAGAATAATGAGAACTTGATTCTTGATGTCTCGTTATTGGATAATTTTATTTTGAAAAATAAAAAGAATAGCTATACCTCTCCTTTGTGGTAAGCAATGTCCTACCAGAGCAAAATATAGACTAGAGAAACCTTCTACATATACTACTTGTCATTGTATTGGGTTTGGTCAAACCTTGTGACCCTTGTTGAGAAACTTATCATGCTCTCAAGATCAAGATCACGTACACTCCTCATATATCTGCTGCTCCTACACTAGGAGTACACAACAACATGTTTTCCATCCACCCAAAAATGTTCTACTCCTATATTGGGAATAGACGCAAAAATATGCTTCATAGGATAAATGCTCAAAGTTCTTGTAAATGTCTCTCTTGAAAAGTTTCAATTGCGGAAAGAGAGGCATGGGCTATGCAAAAGTTATTCATGAAAGAAAGAAAAAGAAAAAGTATTGAAAAAATAGACTAGTGTCCAAGATCTGTAAAACAATGGGTACTCAGATGCCTGCTTGAAAAAAAGAGAAATGAATAAGATAGCCCATGTTTTCATGCAAAAGTTTTCCAAGTTTCAATGAAGAGAGATATGTTTCACGGAGCATAGTAGAATTAGGTTAGCCACCATATACATATCCACACACATGCACATCTTGATCTAAGAGTATGACATTTTTCTCCTTGGATCCTTGTTTTGACTTTACAATATATGCAATGCAAGTATGTTTTCATATTCATCCCTACCTGAGGTCCACATAAGCTTTTGGAAGTAGGTAAAAAGAAGGAAAAAGTCATTAATGCCTTGGTAAGGATCCAAAAATACCATATATACAGAGTGATTTGAGAGTACTACAAAAGGAAAAGGTAAGCTATGTTTTGTTTTCAAAAAAATCTTAAAATGTTTCTCCGATTGACTTGACTGAAGGAAGATGGTGATCTGTTTTAGCTGTTCCATTTTTCAACCACCCGAGGTTTCATGGTAGACACTTTGAATCCTGCAGTGCATGCATGACTAGGAATGGTTTTATGTTGATGCCTCGTCCTAAGGTTATGTCTTAAGTAATCCATCCTTTTATCGAGGACGAGTAAAAGCCTAAGTGTGGGGGAGTTTGTTGACGGTAGTTAACGTTCATCATAAACCATCAATATAACTTGTACAAATGGCTAAAATGGATCACCAATGTAGACTTAGGGGTTTAAACTAACAAATTCCATGAGTTTTGGTGAATCTTTCTTTCCAGTAGGATTTAATCATAAAACCGCCAAGGACTTATTCATCAAAGGAAATCATGAAATTCCACCGCACAATCAACGTGGGAAGACTCTAGAAGACTCCAGGAGGTTCTCCACCGAAGCGAAGCCTGTGCCCAAGAAATGTGGGGCTAGTCGGCCAATGGGCCCCCATGTTAGCCTCCCATTGCTATGTTGGTTGTCCACTGTCTTAAGGATTGCATCTCCACTATTTATTCAAGTCGGTTTGATTCGAGGGCTCAAGATTGACACTCCAAACTATATATGCCTTCACCCCCCTCTAGGGCAGATGCCTCATTTGATCCTGAGAGCTGAGAAGCCAAAAACCCTAATTCATATGTCCACTAGGATCAGAGCTAGCAATCAAGAGAAGATTAGTCCTCAATAGGATCTGGTCTTGTATTAGAGATAGTGAGATAGAGTGAGAGGGAAGAGTTTGGAGGATTTCTAGCCTGTCGATGCTTTCTCTATGGCTTGTACCCTAGTAGAATCAAGTTCTTATTAAGCTTGCTTCTAAGATTTCTCTAGTAATCTTCTTCTAATCCAAGTAAGCATCTTGTTTATATTGTTCTTCAGGTTTGCGACTCTCTTTTGAGTACATTAATCCTTGAAGCTACTGGGTTAAAGTAGTATTCATAGTGTAAGCATGGTGCTTAGGCTCAATTATTCATGAATGTACCCTGTTTTCTAGATCAGTGGTAGCTCACAAGGGTGACTTTTATAGCCTCCTTGAATCCTTTGTAGTCCACCTCCCGTTAGTAGGTCTAGCAGGACCTTGTTGCTATATACTCTGCCTATGTTTTCTCTAGTAATATCCACAGAATTGAACAATAGAAGAAAAAGCTTACCGAAGTTATAACTGGAAGACCTTAGTAGTCTCCTCTATGCTTCTATTATCTAGCCTTGATTATAAAGTTGGGATAAGTTAGATTTGGTTATTCTCACACACATTTCCTCGAGTTCGATATAAAACTAGGTACTCCTGATGAAGTGCTACATCGGTATAATATTCGTGCACTTATAGATTAGTCTATGTGCATTAATTTATATCAATAGTCCAGTAGAGCCTAGGATTTTATGGCCATACATGGCACATACATGATGCCATACGCCATAAGTTCTAGGGCCCATTTGGCGATCCATCCAATCACGTCCCGATTATTGATGATCTCTCCTATTGGAAGGAGGTGACCATGGTAATTGGGTGCGCATCGAAGAAGTGAACCAGCTTCTTCTTTGCCAAATACACCCCATAGAGTATCTTCTAGATGTGTAGGTAATGAGTTTTGCTCTCAGCTAGTATATGACTGAGAAAGTATACCGGTCGCTGAATGGTCTGGATGTGGCCTTCTTTCTTCCTCTATGACTATAGACACGCTAACCACTTGAGTGGTAGCTGTGACATATAGGAGTAGAGGCTCGTCCTTGTTGGGAGCCACTAGAACATGGGGTTTGGTGAGGAAGTCCTTGATATCATCGAAAGCCTTTTGAGCCTTCGGGGTCCATTGCTAGTCTAGCATCTTGTGTAAGACTTTGTAGAGGGGGAGTTCTCTTTCACCTAGCCTAGATATGAACTGGCTAAAAGAAGCTAGGCACCCCATGAGTTTCTAGGCATCTCTTAGCACTCGAGGATGTCCCATATTAAGGATGGTCTTAACCTTCAATAGATTGGTCTCAATCCCACAAGTTGATACGATGTAACCGAGTAGTTTGCCGGATGGTACCCTAAAGGTACATTTCTCTAGGTTCGGTAGTCGTCACTATGACACGCTAGATGATTGGGCCTAGGCACCCAGGCAATGTCTTCCTTATGGTGGTGGTCGGCTTCGTCAACATCGGTGTACTGATTAGCCATCTAGAACATCTCACCGATCATGGCCGACGGCTTCCTATTCAACTTCCTACGGAGCTCGTCTTGGTGATATAGCCCATGGATGAAGGCGAAGATAACCTCGGCTTCAAGGATGTTAGGAATACGGTTCTTCACATTTGAGAAATGACTAATGCAGCTCCAAAGGAGTTCTCCCATCTTCAGGTATATCCTTGCCAGGTCCTACTTTGTTCCTGGACGTTCACATGTAGCCTTGTAGTTCTCAACGAACATCCTCTTGAGATCATCCCAAGAGTGAATGGTGTCCGCCCCTAGACTTGTCAACCAGCTCATTGCGGCAGGTTTGAGCATGACTGGCAAAATAATTTGCCATTAGGTTAGTGTTTTCGCCGTTGGCTCACACGGCGATGGCGTAGCTCGTGAGCTACTACTCAGGGTTGGCATGACCATCATATTATTCAACCCCAGAGATCTTGAAATTGGTGGGCTATGGGATAGCCCACAGTCTAGCTATGTAGGCACATGGGTCATCGATATCGCCAGTGATGGCAGCATTGCCGGCAGCTAGTGGAATGATGTTGCCAGTGGCTCATGGAGCAACGGTGCCAGCGGTAGGCCGGGCGGCATTGCTGGTGGCAGACAAAACGCCATTACCAATGGTAGGTGTGGTGGCATTACCGGAGTTGGTTGGCTTAATTGAACAAAAAGCGGCGTTGGGGTTGCCCCATTCAACGTCGTATTCCTAACAGTGAAGGATCTCCTCCTCATGGCACAAATTGCGCCGCCTCTCGATGTGATTATGAACATCATGGAGGCAGTTGAGATATCCACGAATGTTAGGAGGTTGGTTGACCTCCTGGTTGGCATTAGGTTTGGTGTAGTGCGGTGGTTGCTCAGGATTGACTTGGAAGTTACCTCTTGACCCCCTTTGAAGATAGGGGCCACCAGCTCGAAAATGGCTTCCTCATTGGCGATTGGAGTGGTCCCACTATAGACCCGCAGATTGGTTTGACGCTATGGAGAAAGACAGAGCTTGATTTCCATGAATGTCATTGACTTGAACCACTGCTACTTTAAGCATCGTTGTGGCCTTGGCGATTTCTAACGTCTGCTGGATCCTGGCCAGGTCATTTGAAGCTACGGTGAGGTTGGCGCTTGGCATTGGCTGGACATCATGTCTGTCGACTGGGAGGAATTCTTTGGCGAGGTTGCGAGTGATGTGCTGACCTCGTTGCTGATCGGACACTCCATGGGCAACAGCTGCGGCGGCAGTGGTGTTTGCTTCTTCTGTGCAGCACCTGGCATGGGCAGCTTTCCTTCCCTCCCGAGCGACACACTGGCAGTTGGTCTCACCATCCCAGGTGGCTCTATCGTAGCTGTTCATGAAGAGCTCACTGGGGAAGCGCTAGGGAATGATGGAGGTTCGGTGATGGCCTCTATGATGGTCTCGATGATGGTCTTGGTGGGGCCCTCCAATTCTGTCCTCGGATCATCCTCCAAGATGGGGAGCAGAGTCTTTGCCAAGCTAGTGGATATGTACCATGTTGACGGCGGGCACAAACTGATCAGCCTTAGGCAGATCAGGCTCGGAGAGTGGTTGAATGTAATCGATCTGGTCGGCGTAACGATCTCACATGGCCTCTTGATAGATAGCAGCCGCATTGTAGCCCATAGGGATGAGCTAATACGAAGCTCTATGCTGGAGCTTCTCGACTGGCCTTAGACAGATCAGATCTGGAGAGAGGTCGGCGTTGTACAATGCACCCTTCTTGAGTCGCCGTGATGGTCAGATCTGCATCTTGACACCTTCATCGGCATGATCGTGAGGAGCACTTAGCACTAACCGCCTAGAGATGTTGGAGAGGTGGAAACTCATCATCGTAGGGAGACCCATCTAAGATCGACACCACGAGTGACAAGTAGTCGGCTAAGCCCTTGTTGACCCTATCCAAAGATGCGATCAAGTCGTCTTGATCAATCGGCTTCCTCGGTCAATGCGGCATGGATCAGCGAGATCTCGGTAAGGAAGGTGACCTCAGAACAGGTCTCAGGATTAGATATGCTAATGCATGTGCAGGCGTGACCAGTGTAGGATTACCCCGCACCAGTTTGATGACCTCTCCGTCGCCATTGGTGTTGATGACCTAGGTGATTGATCCGACCGTGATGGATTGGCCGGGCCTGGGGGCGAACGGAGTGCTCAAAAGACGTACCATCTGGCTCGCCATAGGATCAAATGCACACCACTACCTGGCGTGCCAACTGTCGACTAAATATCATTGGCAGTCCACCGAGGGGTATGCCCACAATGGTAGATTGATCAGAGAGGTGCGCGTGAACAGGAGCAAGATGGTGACAGAGACACAAGATTAGACAGGTTTAGGCTGTCAGCTTGACGTAATACCTTTGTCCTATGTTCTGTCAGTTTGTATTGTCTATCATATGAGATTGAATGAGTTTCGAGGGGGTCCTCTACCCGCCTTATATAGCCCGGGGGTAGGGTTACATGCCGATCAGGTCTAAGTCTAGCCGGGTAAGATACAATCTTTATAAGGAATCAAGCATTCACGGCATATCCTAACAGATTCTATGATGTCTTCAAGATATCACCAGGATGCCTTGTGGTGTGCGCGGAGTAGTACCATGCGCTGCAAGTCTTTATCTCGTGGGCTGGACCGTCCCGGGTGGTGCGGCCCATGTCTTGCGCCGTGGGTACCCGGGCTCGGACCCCGACACCATCCCACGGCGCTGGCATGTGAGAGCACAAAACAAGGGGATCTTTGGTCGGAGCTGTTTCCTTTCTTCATATTTGGTTGGCAGAGCAGCAAAATAGCTCCAGGAGTTGCTCTCGGAGCCATACCAAGCGGCCCCTAACTTTCTAATGATAGCTGAGTTTTGACTCGCCTCTAGAAATAGTATTAGAAATTCGTAAATTGTGCAAAAAGATAGCAAAAACAAATTAAACCCAATGAAACCCAATAAGGTGACCCACCCCTCGGTGGTGACCACCACACCCATGGTAGTGAGTCATAGGATTTTCGTGTGACATGCCTATGAACCTGAACTCAAGACTGCTGGTCTCTCACGTGTTGCTCTTCTTTACCATTAGGCGTCAGAGTCACTTGTGACCAAGCGGATGATACTATATTTTTGTCACTTTAGTGAATATATTAACTGATATTTGAGCCCCTAAACAATTTCAAATTGAAAAATCTTGAACTGAAAAATTTTAGATGTTAACTATAACTTTGGTTTAGCTCGCTCTCTATCTGAAATCATTTTGTTTAAAAATCTAAAAAATGATTTCAAGATCTTAAAACGGAAATTTGTTGACCATAAATGATTTCAAATGAAAAGTTGTTAACTATAAAGTTGTACATCTCTTCGAGCTATACAACTTCAATATAAAGTTTGTCTTCATCTCATTTTATTTGAAAAAGTTATTTACTGTGCTGCACCTAATTGCCAACCGCCTCTAATAAAAATCTATTTCTAGAGACAGGTCACATTCCTAGCCGCCTTTAAAATGCCTCTATTTCTAATGGGTGACTGGTAAGCACAATCGCCACTAAAAATGCCATCTCTATTTTTAGAGATGGCTAGATTCAGAAACTACTTTTAGAGCCATCTCTACCAAAAAAACGAGGGATGTCTCTAAAAATAATTTCTATAGTACTGAAGTCCACAGTATGAAATGGTCTGGACACGCTAAATCACAGCCCACAATAGCGTCAGACAAAGGGTTAGTAGAAATATCTAAATACCGTTGGATGGTCGGTCGGTATAGATCAGTAACATACGGTTGGTCACTATATCTCATATTTTAGTCAGATAGTTGGTCGGTATTTTTATTTTGGTTCACCGTTAGATGGTCGGTCGGTAAATCTATTTATTTGGGTCCGCCGATCGGTCGGCATATTGGATTGGGCCTGCGCGCGCATACTTAGCCCAGTTGGCGCCTAAAATTTAGTGGAGCCCACATGGCAGAGCATAGTTGGTGCCAAAATTTAGCAGAGCCCACATGGAAAAGCAGAGTTGGCGGCGCTCTCTACCTCAATTGGTGCCTAAAATTAGAGGATCCCACCTGTCATACCAGATTTGCCGCCGCTCCCTACCTCAATCTGTTTTGGGAAAACCCTAGTGCCTCTCCAATTTTCCCTCCCCGACGCCACACTCCCTAGTCCATACCCCTTCCTGCTTCACCACATGAGAGCACGACCTAGACACGGCTACCCGGTGCACCCGTCCTCCTTCCTTGGCACCACTGGTGCCCCCCTCCCTATTCCCTGGGAAGTTAGGCATGGCCCACCGACGCCCGAGCGCAACCTCCCCCTAGCCAGCAGTTCCCCGACGGCCCCCACGCGGCCCTCTGGTTAGCCTCTGGCCTACGCAGCCCCCCAACAACCCAAGCACGGCCCCCATCCCCCGACGACTCCTAGCCGACCAACCAGTGGACCCCACGTGGCCCTCCGGCGACCCTCCGCCACGCGCGGCCTCCGATGCCCCCTGTGTAGCCCCGGCGCGAGCGTGCCTTCCTCTACTTCAACAAACAGCCTCTCCCGCAATTTGCGACTCCTTCCCCATGCCCCATTGAGCTACGAGCTTCACCACATATACAGGCAAGTCGACCACCTTGCTCTCTTGTTCTTTTTTTTTGTGGTTCTCTGTAGTTCAAGATTAAGAGAATTCCCATGTGCTGAAAACAACAGGAGGGAGTAGGAGCTGCGAGGTGTCACCTTGCTTGAACCAGGAGTCAAGATCCGGTGTCCTACGGAGAAGGAGTTGTGGGAGTCATTTTGTGTTGGGCAGGAGCTGGAAGAAGTCATCGCGTGTGTGGATTTAAAGCAAGATGACTAGGTGATGCTCTCCCCCCTCTAGTCTACATGCATGCTTATTTTAATAAGCATTATTTTGTGGTACCCAAGTTTCATAGATGGATTATATAATTTGGACAGCTTCTTGTTCTCACCCTTGTAATAGTGATGGATAAATCTTGGATTGATGATGATGCGAGGTAAAAAATAATAGCTTCACAAATACTAAAAGTGGTATATGTAGATATGTAAAATGGCTCTTAACATAAAAGTTTCATGTAGGCATGGCAAGACATATTTGCAAGGAGTGAACAGTTCCTTAGCGTTTGCATATACTAACTCAGCTGTTGGTAGAAAGATATTATGCCCATGTAGAAAGGGTGCCGAATTTTGGAAAGAGGCTAGTGAGGTCCATGAACATTTGATATATGTGATGGGTTTCTAAAAGGGTATAGAACATGGAATTTACAAGGAGAATATTGATGGTAGTTAACATTCATCATAAACCATCAATATAACTTGAATAAATAGCCAAAATGGATCACCAACGAGACTTAAGGGTTTAAACTGACAAATTCCATGACTTTTGATGAATCTGTGTTTCCAGCAGGATTTAATTAGAAAACCGCTAAGGAGGACCTATTCGTCAAAGGAAATCACAGAATTCCATCGCGTAATCGATGTGGGAAGACTCTAGAAGACTCCAGAATGTGAATCATCGAAGTGGAGGCCAAGCCACTACCAGGTGGAGTCGACTGGCCCCACCTATAGGGCGGCCAACCTATGGGCACCCCATGTCAGCCTCCTGTTGCTATGCCAGTTCTCCATCACCTTAAGGAATGCATCTCCGCCATTTATTCAAGTCGGTTTAATCTGAGGGCTCAGGATTGATGCTCCGGCCTATATATATGAGCCTACACCCCTAGGGCAGATCCATGCACTTCATCTTGAGAGCTAAGAAGCCAGAAACCGTAATTCATATGTCCACTAGGATTAGAGCTAGCAATCAAGAGCAGATTAGTCCTCAATAGAATCTAGTCTTGTATTAGTGGTAGTGAGATAGAGTGAGAGGGAAGAGTTTGGAGGAGTCTCGGCCTGTCGGTGCTATCTCTACGGCTTGTACCCTGGTGGAATCAAGTTCTTCTTAAGCTTGCTTCTGAGATTTCTCTAGTAATTGACTTCTAATTCAAGTAAGAATCTTGTTCATATTGTTCTTTACGTTTGTGACTCTCTTTTGAGTACTTTAATCCATGTAGCTCCTGGGTTAAAGTAGTATTCGTAGTGTAAGCGTGGTGTTTAGACTCGGTTACTCATGGATGTACCTTATTTTCTAGATCTGTGGTAGCTCACAAGGGTGACTCTTATAGCCTCATTGAATCCTTTGTAGTCCACCTCCCGTTAGTAGGCCTAGCAAGACATTGTTGCTATAGGAAACATACTCTACCTGTGTTTTCTCTAGTAATATCCCTAGAATTGAATAATAGAAGACAAAGCTCACCGAAGTTAGAACTAAAAAACCTTTGCAGTCTTCTCTACACTCCTATTATCTAGCCTTGATTGTGAAGTTGGGAAAAGTTAGATTTGTTTATTCTCACACACATTTCCTCGTATTCGATTTAAATCTGGGTACTCCCGTTGAAGTGCTACATCGGTATAATATCCGTGCGCTTGCGGATTATTTTGTGTGCATTAATTTATACCAATAGAGAACCTACCCCTTGTGTGAATCATGGAGACTTTGATGGTGATGATGTTGAGGTTGCGGACGAGTCCAATGAACATGATGACATATCTGATTTGCTTAGAGACTTAGCTGCTGGCTTAGATGATAGGGGAGATTAAGAGGAAAACAGTTCTATTCTGGATCCTTGTGAGGAGCCAGTTGCCATTCAGAAGTTACTCAGAAAATAGCAAAGAATTGTACCCTACTTGCAAGAAATATACACAACTTTGATTTATTATTAGATTACTTCACATCAAACTCCTTGGAGGATGCTCTGACAAATCTTTCAACCTGCTACTAGATCTACTTAATTATGCATTCCCTAAGGGTGCAGCACTAGCTAAAACCTTTCATGAGGCTAAGAAATTGGTCAAAACCATAGGAATTGGGAATATTAGTATTCATGCCTGTGAAAACAATTGCATTCTCTATTGGAAGGGGAACATAGATTTGGAATCATGTACAAAGTGTAAGGTTTCACGATGGAAATCATTAAGGAAGTCTCTAGATGGGAAACATATATATAAGGTTCCAAAGAAGGTTCTATGCTATTTTCCAATAAATAAATGTCTCCAAAGGTTATTTTTGTCCTAAAAACAGCAAGTCTAACAAGATGGCATGATGAAGACCAGAAAAAGATGATCTCCTAAGACATCCTGTAGATTCAACTCTATGGGAGGACTTTAATAAGAAACATCCAAAGTTCACTACAGATAGTCAGAATATCCATCTAGCATTCGCCACTGATGGTTCTAATCCATATAGAATGTACAATGTTTGCAACAGCATTTGGCCGGGAATTTGTATTCCCTTAAATTTTCCACCTTCAATGTGCATGAAGCAATCAAATTTCATTTTCTCTTTTCTGATACCTGGTAAAGATGCTCTAGGTAGTGATATGAATCTCTATTGTGAGCCACGTGTTAATGACTTGTTAGATATGTTTGAAAATGGTGTTAGAACTTATGATGCTTCGAGGGGTGAGTACTTCCAATTGCGGGCAGCAATATCGTGGAATATTATTAATTTCCCTGGTCTAGGATATGTGTTGGGATCTATCACATCTAGTGAAGAAGCATGTCCTGATTGCCACTTCTTTATAGATTCGTTTAGACTTGGTAATGGTACCAAGACTTGTTATATGGGTCATCGAAGATTCTTGGATGAAAATCACCCATTTAGGTTTGTTGCCGATAAATTTGATGGTAGAACTGAGTTTAGGCCAGCACCTGCACTACTTAATGGGGAGGAAATTTTGGAGTGCACTAAAGATCTTAGAACTAGTTTTGGCAAGGATCCATCCAGAAAGAAACCAACACGCAAGAAATGCAAGGAAGTTGAACCATTAGTCATTTTCTAGAGAAGATCTATTTGGTTCAAACTTCCATATTGGAAAGATTTTATGTTGAGACATAATTTTGACTTCATGCACATAGGCAAAAATGTTTGTGAAAGCTTACTGAACACATTCATGGGCACTGTTGGAAAATCAAGGATAACCTGAACTCTCGCTTAGACCTTCAAGCTCTAGGTATTAGAAGTGATCTTCACCTAGTTGAAGTAGAGGACTAGTTTTATTTACCACCTGCACCATACTCAATGAGTCCTGATGAGATGAAATTATTTTGCCAAGTACTAAAAGGGGTGAAGTTTTCTGATGGTTATGCATCTAATATAATACATAATGTACATGTGAATGAGAGGAAAATACTTGGGCTCAAGAGTCATGAGAGCCACATTATTCTACAACACTTGCTACAAATTGCTGTGAGAAAGTTATTACTAGAAATAGTTAGTGCTACAGTGATTTGTATATGTTATTTCTTCAAGAACTTTCTGCTCCTATCATTCGAATAAGTGATATGGAAAGTCTGCAGGCTGAAATAGCTGAAACCTTGAGCCTTCTTGAGACTATATTCCTTCCATCTTTTTTTGATATTATGGTACACTTGATGGTACATCTTCCTGCCCAAGCTAAAATAGATGGTCCAGTCCATTTTCACAGCATGTGGCCTATAGAGAGGTAACTATCATAGCCTATATATGCATCTTAGTGGATACAAATGTGTACCTACTACATGTTTGACATTATCAGGGTTCTGTACGTACAAAAAGTCATCCTAAGGGTTCAATTATGGAGTGGTCTAATTTCACCAAGTGCCACACAATTGTACCACCAAATTAGAAAAGATGAAGATGATAGTACAACTCCTTTCTTTCGTAGCATTGGTCGAGGATTGACTAGAAAATGCACATTTAATTTAGACCACAAGACTTGGATGCAAGCTCATAGATATGTTTTGTTCAACTATGGCAACATAGTACCATACTTGGAGTAAGTAATTCAAATCACATACATCATATCATCAATTTTGTAACCAATCTTAAAGTCAAATAAACTTTGCAGTAAGCATGCTCAGTACCTTTGCTCTATTGGCTTTAAAAATAAATGGGAGATCAACCGCATGCATCATGAATCCTTTCATGAGTGGTTTAGGTTGCATTTAACTAAAAGTAAAACTTAGCACTTGATATTGAGACACATGACACATTTACTTTAAAAATAGTAGTCTATCAAAATCACAGGTGGAAGAAATATGTGAGGAAGGACCAGAGGAGATCAAAATTTTGGCCAGGAGGCCAATGATGAATGCACACAAGTACAATAGCTATAGTATTAATGGATTCTGTTTCCACACAGAATCCTATGATGAGGGAATACCTATTCAAAATAGTGGAGTTGCTGTAGTTGCTGAGGCAACAACCTTTGAGGGGGGCAATAACAAGGATGTTATAATAAGAAACAATATCTATTATGGGATTATTAAGGAGATTCTTGAACTAAATTATAACCACAAAGGAAGTGTTGTGCTTTTCAAGTGTGATTGGGTTGACAACCGTGTGCAGGACAAATGGGTAAAAATTGATAAATTTGGGATCACATCTGTTAACTTTAAGCACTTATTCAATACAGACAAAAAGATATCTGATGAGCCTTTCATTCTAGCATCACAAGCAATTCAAGTGTACTATGTTCCTGATGATAATGATTGGTCCACTGCTGTTCAGTCAAAACCAAGAGATGTGTATGACTTAGATAATTTAGAGAATGAGCACACATATAATGATATTGGATTAGTATGGCCATTGCATGATCTAAGTGCAGATGTGACTGTGGATATTGTAAATGGGGTGGTCCCTTTAGTTAGAATTGACATAGATGGTACAATTGTTGATCCCAAAAAAACTAAGAAACAGTCTGGAAAGTAAGTTTTGTTTAAATGGTGTTGCTGCTATAATTATGTTATTGATCTTTTTATTAATCCTTTGTATTGAACTAATTGTTGGGCCCTTTTTCGGGAAAATAAATGGCAAGCGGAAGAGGAAACAGTAAGGATGCCCCCCTTACCAAGTGTGAGATGCTGAGGCTTCAAAACATTGCAAAGATCCAAGAGAAGCTGATTTCCTTAAACATCCCTACTCTGCCTAATCCTTAACCTCAAGCTAAGAAAAGAACAAAGGTCATCTCTTATGTAAATTGTTCTGTTGCAATGTCTTTGCTTATTCAATAAGAACTATTTACATAAATCATGTTACTTCCTTGTAGAGAACTCATAAGACAAATGATGGAGAAACCCATGATCATAATTTGCGCCCAAGGCCACAAACAAACCGTGCAATGAATGTGAATGAACAAATTGAAGAAGAAGATTTGGATTGTGAACAAATTGAACAAGATTTGGAATGTGAACCAATTGGAGATTTCTTATGTGATAATGAAGGTCATGTAGCATACCCCTCTCCTTTTTCATTGTAGCATAAAAACTACTTTGCCATTGTGCTTGCTTCTAATTTTCCAAATTATTTATAGCAGATTTTCATAGCACTACACAAAAGAAGAGGAAATGAAGAAGTATCACTTTACTTAAGGACATCTTTGAAAGGCCACCTGGCATCCCTACATAAAAATTATAGTCAATGAACATGGTCAGCCTGTTGGAGACAACTATAGGAAGTTTTCTAGTGCTGTTGGGTGCCATGTGAGAAAGAAACTATGAGTTGCTTGTCCTGATTGGAGGAAAGTTGATTCTAAGAAAAAGATGGCAGTATGGACAGACTTAAAGGTATGTCCTAGCTATGTGTTGGTTGGCTGCACTTTAAATTATTATTACTATAAGTCCCTATTTGGTACTGGATGTCAAGTATGCTGAAAATATCAGTTGGCTGCACATTGAATTGTTATTACTATAAGTGCTTATTTGCTATTGGGTGCCAAGTATGCTGAAAAAATTGTTAAGTACTTATTTGCTACTGGGGGCCAAGTATGCTGAAATCTAAGTACTCATTTGCTATTTTTCCATATCTCATTAGGAAATCTATGATATTGATGATAAAGCCTTCCCCTGGTTTTTGAATGCTGCTGCAAAGAAATGGAAGGAATTTAAATCAACCCTAAAGAAGCAGTTTCTTTATGACAAATTAACAGAACAACAATTAAAGAAAATACATGGTGAAAGACTGAATGATGATGATTGGAATGATCTAAAAGAGTATTGGGCATCCAAAGAATCTAAAGGAAGTATAGCTAATATATGAATTCAACAATATTTTTGTAGAATTTATATTGTTTGTCATAGGCTCGCACGAAACAAGCCAAAGCCAACCGTGCCAAGTTGACCATACATCATACATCAGGTAGCAGGAGCTTTGCTTGTTCAGGGCATAAAATGGTATGTCAAACTATATTTGAGTTTTATTTAATACACTAAAGTGCTGCATTTTCTGAGTACTGAGAGTGAAACACGTGTAGGGTGTTGAACTAGGGCGTCCTCCTCAAAGAGATGAACTGTATATCAAAACACATACGAGAAAGAATGGAGTTCTGTTACAGCCTGCAAAACCAATCAGTGTAAGTTTTTTCTTCAAGAACTATTATTGCAGCATGAAATTCTACTTTCTGGTGTACTAACAAAGATATTCTATATATTTATTAGAATAAACTAAAATTAATTATTGAAGAACATCCTTAGTTGTCACAAAGAACAATCGAAGAAGGTGATGCATTTGCTACTGCTTGTGGAGAAAAAGAGCCAAAAGGACGTGTGCGTGTTTTGGGTCTAGGACCAACTCCCCAAAGTGTTGGTACCCCAAGGGTGAAATCTTACACACCAGCAAGGATTCCAATGGAAGTTCTAGCCCATAGAAATGCAGAAGCTGAGCAAGCAGCTCTACAACAGCACATAGTGGAGCTAGAAGAGAAACTCCCTCATGAAAGGTTAGCGCATGAAAGGTCAAATATGGAAAACATCTCACAGAACGGCTCTAATTCATGACATCATATGGTAAATCTGATCTTTAGTGCATAGAAATCTGATCTTTAATCCCTCTTGATGTTTGTAGAGCCCTAGGTCTGAAAATGATGGTGTTGGGACAAATCTTGATGCTGAATTTCATGAAGATGATACATATGCAAGAAAATTCTAATGATTGTGATTACATGACTTTGCATAGGCATGCTACAGCCCCCCAGTCTAGCAACCCCCTCAGTCCAGCCCCATGAGTGCAGCTCTATTTGTGCAGCCCCAAGAAAAAGAGAAGAGATTGTGCTATTGTCATGAATGGTAGTGCAAATAGTAGATGCTTAAATGTCGGGTTTGGGGGTGCTATAGTGCGTATTTGTTGTTGTATTTGCTTTTATGATTGTGTTTGTACCGAGAATTGCTTGTGATCATATGGTAGCACTTCCGAACATCACTAGTACTTTTTATCTTCCTTGGTAAAGAGGCAAGTGAATGTAGCAATGGTTTGCTACCGTTTTGGTTTGTTACTTTCATCATGTACAACATAATGTCTATAATATTGTCATACTACTAATAATCAAGCTTTGTGAACTTTATTTATTCAATTTTCTTTAATTATTGTCTTAATTATTTATTTATGATGATGCTATTGTTGCATAGTGGTTAGCCCATACCCTTGAAGATGAAGTTGAAGTATCATTGGAGGTTTATGTTAATTTTTATAGCAACACACGCCATGTGTCTTGCATCATTCATTTGCATTAGAAGTTTTTTTGCGAGTGTTGACATTTCTTAACATCACTTTCTACTAGGTTGTCATCCCTAGCAATGATGCCAAAAATGTTGGATGGTAATTATTAAGAACACTTGTAAATTTAGAAAGATCATATATGTTGAAGTGATCTGCAAGCACATAGATAATATACCTTTGTAGCATTTCACCCGGGAGTATACCAGGTATCGTTATTTATATTTTTTCCACAGGGAGGAGCAATGGGCTTGCTAGAGATATTGACAGATATGTATACTTATGATAAGATCATTAACTCAACTCTCATGCTATAACAGGGGTAAGCCAAATGATAAATAAATGATAAGTGTAAGGCAGTGATAATAATCCAGAGATACAAATAGATACTCATGAATGTAGTGTGGCTAGGCAGGAGATTAGTTAAGAGAAAAGATTCCTAAGTCATTTCTTATTCACTGTCTTTTGTACACCCTAGTGTATATACTGTCATCTATAGCATCATTAACTCTATATCTAAGCATAAGGAACATTAATAAGGAAGATCAAGAACAGAGCTTGATTCCCTTCGCAACCAGGTCCTACTTGTTCTTGAAGTGGGGAGTGGACTACAAAGGACTCAACAAGAGTGTCACAATCGCGATCTACCACATGGCTCGGAATGTAGAATGCTTTCGTAGGTAAACAGTATTTAAGCACCGCGCTTACAATAATGTTGACCACTTAACTCACTCGAGTACTGAGTTAAGCGCTTTGCGAACTTATGCATAAATTCATTATCAATCATGACTATATCAAGCATACTACCAAATCAAACTAGGAACATAATAAATAGAAACATAGTACTGAAATAGCACAAAGTCACAAAATATAAGAGATATAATGGCTTTACCAGCCTCCAGACGATGAATCTGGAATCCTAAGCAATATCCCAACTCTACTTGAATCTTGCTAGCTAGCCTCTACTAGAACTTAAAGAATTGGAGATCTATTCTATTCTCACTAGAAACCCTAACTTCTGATCCCTCTTGACTTATGACTTGGATCAGGGTTATGCTAGTGGGTGGCGGGGGCTGGTATATATAGGGTGGAGCGTCAACCCTGAGCCCTCGGATCAAACTAACTTGAAAGAACATTGTAGATGCAATCCCTAAGGTGGTGGAGGAACCAACATAGAAGGGAAGGCTGCCCTGTGGGTCCTCTAGGCTAACTGGCCTATAGGTGGGGCCGGCCAGCCCCACTTGGCATGCTCTCATGCCCTGCTTTGGTGGAGTGCCTTCTAGTGTCCTCTAGAATCTTCTGGAGTTATCTTCGTCACGTACAATTATGATTAAATTTGATGATTTGATCCACCTTGATGGTTTTCTAGATAAACCTTGATGAAAACATAGATTCACCAAAACTCATGGAATTTGTTAGTTTAAACCCCTAAACCTATGATGGTGATCATTTTCATACATTTATAAAAGTTTTATTGATGGTTTAGGATGGTTGATAACTACTATCAACAACGTATCATTTGCATTAGAAGTAATGTCGTTGACCTATGATCTTGACCATACTAGTAAAACATCATGGGATGTAGCTCCACACCTTATTGGGAGTGGAGGTAGGAGTCATTTTGCATTGCATTCATATGCATTCATGGAGTATATTGAAGTTAAATGCCCCTATTGTTATGAATCTCTATCATATAGTAGTATTCTAAATTGGAAGTCACTCATATTACAAAGATATCATATCTTGTTTATTCTATAACTAAAACTCGATAAATCATTGTTTAATTCAACTTGTGGTTTAAATAGCATGTTACTAGGTACTTGATGCTTGCTTGGAAGGGAAGGGGATTAGTTGCACGTCGCACACTTCATCTAGGGACTTTGTGTCTTAAACCATAGTAATTTAGTTTTATTCATTAGACATTTGAACGAATGTTTAAAGTGTGGTCCTTAAACTTATTCTTGGTGGAGTGACTCATATTTTGTTTAGGTTGTCCTTTAATTCTGGTTTGGTGCTTATGTGGTTATCTATGTATGTATCTTCCAAGTTGAGGGGTACCTGTTGTGTTAATTCACCTAAATCGAGTGCCATCCTCTGGACCAGCTCAATTTAAGCAACATAACATCGTGAGGCCCCCAGGAGTGCACGTAGCAAGTCCTCTTTAGGAGCTTTGCGCTGAGTTACACACACATACCCAATACAATGCATACCAGACAACTCAATCACATACATGCTCCAATGTCATGCTTGTTCCTGAAACATTGTTGATAACAAATAGGATTTAAGAGAATAGGGTTACTACTAAGTCTAATGCTCCCATCAACTCTATCCCTGCACTGGGTTGCCACACTAGTCACTCATCTACTTGTTGAGTTACGTAGCTCTTCTTAGAGAACACCTGTTCCAAGGTCTGCTAACCTTTGCATTCACCAGAGCTAGTCTTAGGGAGATGCCCTAATTACCTGCAAAACAACTTCACAGCAGCACCGTGAGTACATTGCGTACTCACAGGACTTAAATCCAACATATAAGATTTGGTGGATGCATAGGGTAATTACCAGGAATTTGTATGGTTGCAGAAAAGCAATGACATTCATTAAGAGTATGACATGCTATGCTCAACATTAGAATTTTAGTATTTATCATTATAGCAAAAATGCTCATAGTCCATCATTCATTCGACCATGGGTATAGAAAGAAAGAACAACCAAATAGTTCCATCCTGAAGGACTCTAGGCTTTCAAGACTCTCCAGAGGTGTACAACTATACCCACACAGAAAATAGGACTAACCACCATACACCGGATCTGGTAGTCAGGGTTGCCTCATGTTCTCCAACCTTTCTCTAATCCGACTGAGTGTCACATGAAAGGTTCGACTAGGTGCTCGGTCAATCTGACTGACGGACACTCCGCTATGCTAGGTGCTGGGGTGAGTCATCTCTGGTTGACTCTGTTTAGGCTCTGGCAGATGCTCCATGGTATTCACGGATGCTCCGATAGGTTTTGGGCACTCTCAGGTTACTAGTTTACTCTATATATAATTTATTGGATGCTCCAAAGTGAGTGACAGGTGATCTGGTAGGAACTAAGTGCCCTTGGGTTCTTCTAGCTGTGAGTCTTTTTAATTCAGCAGATACTCCGATTGATAGTCTAGTACTTTGTTGTTCACACTCATAAAGGTCTAGGTGCCTCTGCATGGAGGTTTATCGGACACTTCGCCCCTTCGGCAGACATTCCGCCAACCGGGCGATAGAACCTATGCTCTATGCTCTTGGGGTTGGTTAGTTGCTACTTTGGAGTGGTGAACATCCATGCATGTGTACTAGACTTCTAGGATGACCTTAGGGATATGCTAGTGTAAGGTTAGCAGTCTTTAGCTTTGGCTATCTAGTGCATCTAATGATTTCGCTAAGTCTCTTCCCATGAACCACTTATGATAAATACATGAGATTGAGCAAGAGAGCTCAACTCTAAGATTGGGGATCATGAGATGCTAGAATTCATGATGAGAGATTGAACAAACCTTTCCATTGTGATGAATGAGAGGTCACCACACTCCATTATCTGTACATGCATGAGAGGTTGAGATTATGGTTTGAGAGAAATCTTCAACTAAAGAAATGAGGGCTCATGAGCTAACCTTGATCATGAGATATGGATGGCTTGACCTTGATGAGATGATGATCTTGGATTGCATCCCTTCACTTCATCTTCCACCTTCATCTCCATTTCCAACCTTCATCTTCTCTCTCTATTTCTTCCTCACTCCTGTTCCTTTAAGGAGAGAGGGAGAAGGTGAGAAATGGGAGAGTGAAATGGGTTGGTGCTGCTTCAGCTGCATTTGATAAGTGGGGCCAAGGGTTGAGTGGAGGACAGCTCATTCCCCACTCATTGCATGCAGTTCAGTTATTGGTTGTTGGCATTTCTTAGCGCAATCACCAAGTAAGGAGGTTTTAAGTTCATCACCGGCAATGTCGCTAGAAATGCCTGTTGGTATTTCTTAACAACATTACTAAGATTGACTTAATCTTAGCAACGACGCCAAGAAACACCAACTATGATAGTTCTTAATGATTACAGAGAATATCCGCAAGCGCACGGATCTATCATTGTAGCATTCCACCCAGAAGTATTCAGGGTATCGTTATTTATATTTTCCCAATGGAGGGCAAGGTATAAGAGTCTAGCATAGTGGACCATAGTACATGATAGGGGTAAAAATGGTATTTCATGGATAGTGGACACACATCTGGGGCAACCTCAAGGGTAAAAGGAAAACGAAGAATAAATGAATGTTCCTAAGCGGAGCTGGCATGTTCTAATATAGCCGTGCAAGGAACAACTGATAATCATACAAGTTATATTATTAGAGCTAAAACTAAGTGCGAGATAGGTCGGGAGGCCACCGAGTACTGGTCTGTCAGCAACCTCATGTGACAATTTAGACTCCTACACCCTACCTAACCATGGGGGATTACAAGGGACGGACAGGGCTTTCACCACCTACCACCTACCACTCAACCGTGGAGTAGGAAATGCATTCACCTACTCCCATGTACCCAAGAACCACGCCCAATTACATAGAAGCTACCCACATACCCCTAGGACTCCGACCCTACGGATCGACAAGCATAGGACATGAGCACATCCGAAGGCACGATGAACCACCACCTCAACTTTGCTCTAATTCTACTCATACACGATGTATGAATGATTAAGCATGAAGTTCTACATGTCAAGATCATAGTATACAAACTATATACTAGTTCATATATCATGAACATAACATTAGAATTATAGTCTAGTTCATATGCATTGCTATATTATAAGTATGAGAGGATGACTATGAAAGAACTCTTTATATTCATACCAAGTGTTGCTTTTCTTCGAAGGAGACAAGCTCTCCTAGTAGCTCTTGCCTTGCTCACAATACTACTACTAAAACTAAATGAGCACAAGAGACGAGTAGTGAGGTAGAGGCTCCAAATGATGGTGTTGTTGAGTATGAGCACTACTTCTTATATAGTGACATGGAGGTCGGTTTGGTGCTGGAAAATAAGGAAACACCAGGGTACCGCCTATGCATGGCGGCATGCAACCGCTAGAGAAGCGTGGGCCTAAGAGGTGGCAGCGAGGGTGCGGCCGCACCTAGGGTGCGCCTGCATCCTGTTGGGTCGTCTTGCGACCGCCTTCGTGTGGTCAGTTCCTAGATGGGCCTGGGCCCTTCCCACGTCAGTGCTCGGCCCTGATTCTTCATGGGCCTTTACTTGGCTCTTTGGTGTGGAATTTGCATTACGCTTTGCTTGATTGCGCATTTCATTTATTTTCCACTTGTATTCAAATTCTTGTCCTACAAAACATGTTTCCTCCAATACAAGTGGAACTATGTTAATAGTAAAGGCATATGTGTCAAAAGATTGTTTATTTCTCCCTTTTTGGATATTAATCAGCAGTCGGAATTGATCGTTAGTGACTACCAACACTAGCGGATGATCCTGTATCACATCGGATTGTCCGGTGGTCTCTGAACTCATGGAATTGATCCATACACTTGAGATTTGGTAATGGGGCCAACTCACTTGTTCCAAGGATTAATAACCTGACCAGTGACATCCTAGGTGAGATGACGTGCTCCTCAGTGATTGTGTTGACTATCGTTAAGTTTATGCACTTCAAACATGCGAGTCATCTGGTGAAATAGAAAAGCAGTACATCTGCAAGTTCTGTGGTATCCAAATGCCCATAGGGATTGATGCAGAAACTTCTCCAATTATCCAAAATTGAGAGCCTAGGTGGTTGTAGCGAATTCAGGTCGTTACAACTCTCCCCACCTTAGAAAAAGCTCGTCCTTGATCTTTCCCGAGGTTCCATTAGGAAAATTTTGTAGCTAGGCAGGTTCTAAAAGTTCTCCCTTCGGTCCATCTATTGCCTTTTTTGGTTTTTGTGATTTCTCTCTCTCGAGGGTCACCGAAGGTAGAGGACATTCTACTACTTAATATCGGATGGTCTGATAGATCCGTCGGATGCTCCGTTGGTTCTATAACTACCTCAAAGCTTAACTATCAAATTCTCAACTTATTGGATACTCCGCTGCTTTTGATGGACGATCTAGTGTCTCATGGCTATATAAGGGGTTACAACCAAACGGTTAGGGTTTCACCCTCATTTTTCCACTGTTCCTTTCCTCTAAGCCA
The DNA here is from genome assembly GCF_019320115.1 of Miscanthus floridulus. Lineage (NCBI taxonomy): Eukaryota > Viridiplantae > Streptophyta > Magnoliopsida > Poales > Poaceae > Miscanthus > Miscanthus floridulus. The sequence continues at coordinate 12,016,872 of NC_089591.1, forward strand.
CCCACCGCTTGCCTTTAGGTCATCTTTGTTGTTGATTCCGATTGCCTTCTACGCTTCCAAGCTTCTTGAGATGGGAAGGTAAGCATCCTTCTTTGTTCGGTCATTCTCCTCTCTTTCTTCCACGGTAAACCAGCTATAATTTGCTTGATCTATGGATAGGGTTGGTTTTGTTGAAATCCCACTTGGTGAAGAGGTAGAGCATACTTAATTTGTTTAGTGGATGACTCTTGGGTTGTTGGAAATTGCTCGACGTAGTAGATCTTGGGAGTTGTTGGGTATTGTGGTTCCTCAAACTGTGCTGGATCAAAGTTTCACGGACTCTCCATCCGTCGTGGCAGCATGCTCTGTGAAAACCTTAGGACGTTAAGAAAAACTCTTGAACAGTTAGTCATTTCCAAGTTGACCCTAGCGGACGGTCCTAGGTCACCATGGACTCTCCGTCATGTTTAGTTTGTAACTTAAATTCCTTTCTACATGTTGCCAAACGACTAATGGATGCTCTGTAACTTACGTCGGAGACTCCAGTAAGTACTATCTAGGTTTAGGCACTAGGCTTATAGCTTCAGCGGATAGTCCATCAACTTAATGGATACTCCGTTGCTCCCTGGTCAATTACCAATCCATTTCTAAAAAACATTCTCATTGTCCATCTTATGCTTAGGTCCATAGGGAACATGGTACATGACTGTAGTACTATACCATTAATACTTTGAGCTAGCAAATGTGCTATTGCCTTCTATTTTTGTTTTCCCTCTTAAAACCTTTCCCTTTTTGAGCCAGTTGAATTGCGATCTCACTCTGTGTTTGTATCCACAAGTCCGGTTTTGTTCATCGCCTATCCAGTGGGGGTTCTAGCCAAAAGAAACCACACATCATGGAGCAAAGCAGCCATCAGGCATCTCATGAGCATGTGGTGCCACCTAAGAAGAGGAAGACACCGCACGTGAGGAGATCTAAAAGGGCCACTTTGCCTGGTGTCATTAATGATGAGGAGTGGGCCATGCTTGAGTAGGAGGAGGATGAGCAAACTCTCAGGCATGACAAGGGTCCAGCAGGTAGATCTAAGTGAGAGGCTTCTCCTTTTGATGAGGTTGAGATCGACTTTAGTAATGATGAGCATGATGAAGATGGGGTTTGTCCCGTTCATTTGGGAAATCGACCCAAGATTGACTATTCCTAGAAGAGCACCATCAAGTACTAGGAGGATTGCAGAAAGAAGTGCTACCAGGGGGAGAGTGACACCTTTTCTGCCTACTTCCATTCGTCCATGCAGTATAAACTCTTTTTGGGTGAACCCATCCACAGGCCTATGCAAAGGAGTCGATGGATCAATTGGGCCTATCTAGAAGAATTCCCATGCATCAAGGACTTGTTCCAACATTTCTGGGGCATGGGTCTTCACAAGGTGATGGAGTTTAGGCACAATTGGAATGAGTCCATTGTTCATCAATTCTATGCCACTCTTGAAGTTGACATGGAGGATGAGTGTTTGACGTGGATAACTGGCAAGAAAAGCTTCATTGCTTCATTCTAGTACTTTGCTTCTATCATTGGTCTTGATTATGCAGAAATGAAAACTAGGAAATCTGTGAGTGACCTTCCAGCAATGCAAGAGTAGGAGACTATGTCTTTTATCCAACTAGGAAACATCAGCATGGTGCTAGCAAGCATTTGAAGAGCTATCCTTCCTTGATCTTCAGTATGCTGAGGCATACCATCATGCCTGAGGTGGGAAGCTCTGATGTTGTTCACTTTCCCTACTATGAGGTGATCCAAGCTATTTTTTCTAGGGACAAATTGAACAAGGTTGAGTGGATGGCCGCTAGGATGGTAGAGTGCAGACTTTACAGGAGAGGTGCCTTGGTCTTCCAGCCATACATCATGGCATTGTTCAACCTCAAGACAGCTGTCTTGGATGTTGATGACGTGGTGCACAAGGCTTTCCATCCATTCAAGAACAAGAGGGAGGCCTTGGAACAAGAGGACTCGCCTTTGGCTGAGGTTCCTCTGCTAATAGTTGTAACTATAGCTGGAGAGCGTGCTAGTGTGTCGGTGTCACCAGAAGATTACTTTGTTCCATATTTCACATGCCTCAACACTCAGTTCCTAGAGTCAATTACCCCAATGTGCTAGGCTTTGGATGAGAAGTTCATCATGCAGGAACAGTTCCTTAATGATAGCTTTGTTGATCCGATGACTACCAAGTTGAATAGCTTGGTCGATCAGGTAGAAAGGATGGCCACTAAGGAGGAATTGGGTCATCTTCGCTCTGAGGTTGCCACCCAAGTTCATGCTACTGGACAACTTAAGTAATCCTTTGACGCCTTTTACCAGCACGTCTATCGTTGTTGCCTAACGCCATCTACTGGCACTATGATTGGTACCCTTCCTTCTCTTCTTACTTGCTTACATTCCATTTGCAGAAGTTCTATTCACCTTTACAATTGTTCTTATTCTAACCCTTACTAATTATGCAGAGCCCATTCTGCTGCAGATGCGTCCATTGCCCTAGATGCCATAGGGAACTATCGCTCTCCCAGTAGGTGTCTTAAACACACTGATGTTTATTGCCAACCATAACCTATAGTAACATCTGTCTTCTAAGTTGCTATCCAAACTCCTACTAATGACTTATGTTTGATCCCTTTTGCAGGTGCATAGCCTGGGATGATTCCTCTAGGAGCCTTCCATGCTCTGTCATACTTGCAGACACCACAGCAGAAGCAGCATCACCAGACTTCATCAGACCAGCAATCGTCATCATGCCTCATCGTCATCATCCTTCAGAGTTGGTTTCACTCTGGTCCTTTGAGGTAGCATTTATTTGATACTCTAAACTTGATTTGCTTCATTGCTCAGGGTGTTGGGCATACTCGTGTCATGCTGTACCTAATACTACTTGCTTATCTAGAGTGTCATCCTTCGATGTGACAAGTTTGATACTCTATTTGAATTCCTTCGGTTGAACCTTTGGGCTTGCTTGGTGCGTCACTCTCTTATATATGTATATCTACTTGTCTATCTTGCTTAACTGTAATTGAGAGATAAGGCCAAGATACCCGAGCTCTCATGACAAACGATGGGAACCTGATAGGGAACTTCGAAGGTCTAGATAAGGGTGTCAGAACTAATCTAACGACGCTATCGATACGACATGTTTGATCTAGGGGCATTTTAGCAGGTTCCTACTATGCCTCACTTAGGTAAACCATAACTATAAACCTTAAGCCTATAACAACACTCACTAACTTTCTACCATTTCTTTCCAAAACAACTCATTTGGACATCTTTGCAACCTATAGTGTCAAGGAGAAGAAGCTAGAATTAGCTAGAGAAGAGAGTTAAAACAACTTAGGGTTTGCCTATAGCATGGAGTAAAATTTTGAAGTCGAAGGCCAAAGTGCATATCGAGTGAGTTGAACGATGCCTTGTATGAGGACTGCAGGTGTAAGTCAATTAGCTTCTCCAATACCCATCCTCTAGGGGTACCCATCATGTTAATTCACCTAAATTTAGTGCCATTCTCTTGACCAGCTCAATTTAAGCAACATAGCAGCTCAATACAATGCATATCCGGCAACTCAATCACATACACGCTCCAATCTCATGCTTGTTCCTGAAACATTGTTGATAACAAATAGGATTTAAGAGAATAGGGTGACTACTACATCTAATGCTCTGATCAACTCTATCCCTATACTAGGTTGCCACACTTGTCACTCATCTACTCATTGAGTTACACGCAGCTCATCTTGGAGAACACCTATTCCAAGGTCTGCTAACATTTGCATTCATGGAGCTAGTCTCGGGGAGATGCCCTGATTACATGCAAAACAACTTAACTGCTACACTATGAGTACATTGCGTACTTGCAGGACTTAATTCCAACATATAAGATTTGGTGGATGCATAGGGTAATTATCAGGCATTTGTACGGTTGCAAAAAGCAATGACATTCGTTAAGGGTATGACATGCAAGGCTCAACATTAGAATTTCATTATTTATCATTATAGCAAAAGTGCTCATAGTCCATCATTCATTCTACCATGGGTATAGAAAGAAAGAACAACCAAATAGTTCCATCCCGAAGGACTCTAGGCTTTCAAGACTCTACAGAGGTGTACAACTATACCCACATGGAAAACGGGACTAACCACCATACACTGGCTCCAGTAGTAAGGGTTGCCTCATGTTCTCCAACCTTTCCCTAATCTGGCCCGAGTGTCACATGAAAGGTTCAACAGGGTTCCCGGTCAATGCCCCGGACATTCCCGACTTGCGCCACCCCCTTGCTAGTTTCACGGATAAATAGGTCGTAGCTAGTTACTTGGCTTGTCGATCCCATCCACGACATGTGGTCTGTATGGGTGGTTACTCAGACTTACGTATCCCAATACTCAGTCCTTACTGCTCCACAAGCTATGTCATCTGAGATCACATAGTCATGATGACCTACCCCTCGTGTGAGTAAGATATCCAAGGTCTCATCAAGATTATCACATTAGGGACATCATTCCTTATCTCTGTTGGTTAGATAGGTCAAGTTGTACCCTCATTGGTTTTAGTAGTTAATTATCAAGGTGTAGCATCCTACATGCGCGAGTATGAGTTCCCTTCTCATGCTTGACTTCTACCGTTGCCCAAGCAACTAAGTAATAAGCATTAAGCGTTCCCATTCCCATTATTAAGATGAGAGGCTTCTAACAGATTAAAGAGTAACTCTAAGTGTTATATAAAAGAGTTCATTATCCAACTCTACATGCAATGCATAACTCATAATGTGACTTGATAAGTATCCAAAGTAGGGGTTGTAATAGTAGGGTGCCTACCTGATGTGTTGCCATTTAGACATCTAAAGCTGACGATGACATCCTATATGCGCTTCTCATCGAGACGATTCCTGAAAAGAGCGAGAGAGATCCTATTGGAGAGATTCACCGGTGATTCGGAACGATGATAAGGAATGTGGATAGATCACCATTGGTTCCTAGGAAGTGACATCTAATGGTTGGTCTACTATTGTGTTGCTGGCTTGGGACACTAATTAGTATTATTGGCTTGTCAGGGTAAGCTTGTTAATTAAACACACTCTCTCTATGACTGACGGACACTCCGTCCAACTGACAGACACTCCGCTGTGCCGGGTGCCAGTGTGAGTCATCTCTGGTTGACTCTGTTCAGGCTCTAACAGATGCTCCACGGCATTCATGGATGCTCTGATAGGTTTTGGGCACTCTTGGGTTACTAGATTACTCTATATATAATTTATCGGATGCTCCGAAGTGAGTGACGGGTGATCTGGTAGGAACTAAGTGCTCTTGGGTTCTTCTGGCTATGAGTCTTTATAATTTAGTGAATACTATGATCAATAGTCTGGCACTCCGTTGTTCACACTCATAGAGGTCTAGGTGCCTCTGCTTGGAGGTTTACTAAATTGGGGAGGTTTATTGGACACTCCGCCGCTTCGGCAGACACTCCGCCAACCGGGCGATAGAACCTTTGCTCTATGCTCTTGTGGTTGGTTAGTTGCTACTTTGGAGTGGTGAACATCCATGCATGTGTACTAGACTTCTATGATGACCTTGGGGATATGCTAGGGTAAGGTTAGCTAAGTCTTTGGCTTTGGCTATCTAGTGCATCTAGTGATTTGGCTAAGTCTCTTCCCACGAACCACTTGTGATAAATACATGAGATTGAGCAAGAGGGCTCAACTCCAAGATTGGGGATCATGAGATGCTAGACTTCATGATGAGAGATTGAACAAACCTTGCCTTTGTGATGAATGAGAGGTCACCACAATCCATGATCCATACATGCATGAGAGGTTGAGTTTAGGGTTTGTGAGAAATCTTCAACTAAAGAAATGTGGGATCATGAGCTAACCATGATCATAAGATATGGATGGCTTGACCTTGATGAGATGATGATCTTGGATTGCATCCCTTTACTTCATCTTCCACCTTCATCTCCATTTCCAACCTTCATCTTCTCTCTCTAGTTGTTCCTCACTCCTATTCCTTTAGAGAGAGAGGGGGAGGGTGAGAAATGGGAGAGTGAAATGGGTTGGTGCTGCTTCAGCTGCATTTGACAAGTGGGGCCAAGGGTTGAGTGGAGGATAGCTCATTCCCCACTCACTGCATGCACTTCAGTTACTGGCGGATGATCCGGTACCACATCAGATTGTCTAGTGGTCTCTGAACTCATGGAATTGATCCAAACACTTGAGATTTGGCAATGGGGCAAACTCACTTGTTCCAAGGGTTAATAACCTGACCAGTGACATCCTGGGTTGAGATGACGTGCTCCTCAGTGATTGTGTTGACTATTGTCAACTTTTTGCGCTTCCGACTTGCGGGTTGTCTAGTGAAATAGAAAAGCAGTATATCCGCGAGTTCCGTGGTATCCAAATGCACGTAGGGATTTATGCAGAAACTTCTTCAATTATCTAAAATTGAGAGCCTAGGTGGTTGTAGCGAATTCGGGTCGTTACACATGTTGCTTATGAATACAAAAAGGGGATGCTACTGAAATATTTACTTGTTATGCGGGGCTGATGTTTGGTGAAGTTTAGTAGCATCCCAGGGTGTTTGTAGATTTTGGGGCGTTTAATTTGGTATCAAAGCTTAGGCTATAGATTTTAGGTAAAATAAGGTTAATTTGACACACTTGCTATTATAGGATGGGAGTTGGATTTTTTATAGGCCCATTTACTACCTTTTTTTATTGTACATATATTTGGTTATGTTTATATGTGGTTTAACCTCTTGTGGTTGTTCTCTTAGCTGATATAGTTATATTTTCTTTAGTAGTAGATGTTTTTGTATTGTTGTTGTTTTGATATGTAGGACCTAAGAAATTTGGAATCTTGTTGAGTAAATTTTGTCTGTCTTTGCAGGTGGGTCGTTGAGTAGAGGGCCCCACAATTGCCTCTTTGCTTTGCTAAGTCAAGTTGTCTAAAAGTTAGGATAACTCAAGTTTTTATATTCAAAGGAAATAGTTGAATGATGAATGGATGGACGTCGTTCTTAGTGCCGCTCAACTCATGTCCTAACCTTTGCTAGGTGTCGGTGCTGGTCCCATGTTGAGCACGTATTTGATCGGGCGGTCTTGATTCTACTGATGGTACCTCATCATGATCTAGTCCCGACTTGACCAGCTCTGATGCCACTTGTCAGAATAAAACATAGAGGACAGCATACTCACACAAACTCACGCGAACACAATAGAATAAAACATAGAGGAACACGATCTCGCTTTGGTGTTATCTAACATCGTTTTTTGACTATTGAAAGTAATATAGCACTATTTATAGAAACTTGAAGATTAGGTCACGAACCCATGATCCAAGATGCACGCCACCTCTTCTTCGATGCATGCCAACCCAAACATCTCAGACATGGCGCACGATACTGTATCATGTGAACACAACATCCGTCAGAGCCGAATAGCGCACAACTGAGCTACTGCCATGCGCATACATGTGCTAGATAAAAAAATTAACAAGCAAATATGCTAAGACACACTAACCACTCATGTGTTATTTTTAATAGTAGATGTCAGGATTTATGGTGCCAGGATTGCAGAGAAGGGAGGAGGATCGACCTTACCGACCCAGCACTACTAGATTCAGGTTCTTTGCCGAGTGCTTGAGGCACTCGGCAAAGGTCATATTGTACTCGGCAAAGCCTTTGCCGAGTGCGGCACTCAGCAAAGAACACACAGCAAAAAATTGATCGGCAAAACACTCTTTGCCGAGTGTCTTTTATCGGGCATTCGGCAAAGCCTTTGCCGAGTGCCCCGGGGACACTCGGTAGAGAAAAGAGACCGTCACGGCGCCGGTCCCGTTGACGGTCACTTTGCCGAGTGCCAACCCTGCAGGCACTCGGCAAAGATTTTTTTATTTTTTTTAAAAAAAAATCTTTGCCAAGTGCCAACTCTTCGGGCACTCGGCAAAGAGTTTTTATATTTTTTTTACAAAATTTCTTTGCGGAGTGCCAACCTTCAGGCACTCGGCAAAGATTTTTATTTTATTTTTTAAAAAATATCTTTGCCGAGTGCCCTCTGTACGGCACTCGGCAAAGATTTTTATTTTTTTTTAATTTCTTTGCCGAGTGCCCTCTGTACGGCACTCGGCAAAGATTTTTATTTTTTTTTTGAATTTCTTTGCCGAGTGCCGTTTGTCCGGCACTCGGCAAAGTTTGATTTTTTTTAAATTTCTTTGCCGAGTGCCATCTGTCCAGCACTCGGCAAAGTTTGAATTTTTTTTAAAAAAAAAATCTTTGTCGAGTGCCATAGTCACAGCACTCGGCAAAGCTGGAAAAATGGTTTCTGTACACCCATTTTCCAGCTTTGCCGAGTGCTGTGACCATTGCACTCGGCAAATGGGTCCTTTGCCGAGTGCAACACTCGGCAAAGTGACCCAAAACTGCAATTTTTTATTTTTTTTACATTCCATCATCACAAATAAATTCATACAAACATCCATCACATATATATCTCATCCATCACATATATATCTCATCCATCCACACATCCATCTGCACATATCACATCCATCACAATATATATCACATATATAATAATAAGTGCTCAAGTCCATCCAAATAAATTCACAAGTCCATCAAAGTCCACAAGTGCATCACAAGTATATCATAAAGTGAACAACAAATGAAAAAAATACAACGTGCACTCATCTTGGCCAAGGCGACTATGGTGAAGGCCCAGCTCCATCATTCGGAGGTGCATGAGGTGGATTATTCGAGTCACCGTCAGATGGAGATTGCACAAAGGAGAAAAGATTGCATGTGAGACAAGATTATTTGGATAGCTAATCTAGGAAGGTAGAGGCCATACAAGCAAAGCATAAGCGAAAGTAAAAAACTTTCATACTCACAGGAGTAGTTGTAGCTGCAGGACGCGGAGGCGGAGGTGGAACCAATAGCCCAGGTGGCAGAGAGAAGCCCACACATTGCCCAAGTCCTTATAGGAATTCTGTAATGTCCGTCAGCCTCTGCGCCTGGGCCTGCTGCTCGGCCTGCTCAGCCTCCAGCTGGGCCACCATCCTCTGGTGCCTGGCCTCCAGCTCCAGACGTTGCCTCATTTCTTGTTCTAGCCGGACCTGCAATACATCACTCCAATGTTTCAGTAATGCAAAGCTAATTAAGGTGTGTAAAGATCAATGTGTGACGAGTAAAATAGGAATAACCTCGAGTGCGTCGACCCGGTGCTGTGTAGCGATTGGCCGTGTGCGAATGGTCGGGCTCTCGCTCGTGCTCCGTGCTCAGATCTAGGACAGAGAGGGAGTAGAGGCCGTGTCGATGACGCCGTCGCCAAGCCAGAACTGCCCATGCTTCTTGCCTTGCCCCGCCATCATGACGGCCTCTCCATCGAAGTCCTGGGTGCTCAGATCGTGGTCTGACCCGTGGAGCGACCTCGCCACCTCAGTGTAATCACTGATGCGGGAGTGGACACTCGGGTTCGTGTATGCCTCGGGTGGGTCCTCCAAGTTGAAGGAGACGTCGGACGTTGCCTTGCCCTTGTGGGCCATACACCATGCTTAGAAGTCCGAGCAAGCCTGACCACTATGTGACGCCGACTGGGAGAAAGACAGCACGATGATTAGAAGTCAGGCAGAACTGAGCTTCACAATAGATAACTGAATTCGCGTACCCATGCTTATTTGTATCCGGCGAGGTTGCGGCTGCCTTGATGGTGTGCTAGACCTTGCATCTGCAAACGACGGTCCCAGGCATCCCTATGCATCTTGAGGTAGTCCTCCGTGAACCACCTGTCCACCATCATCGCCCAGCACTCGGGATACGCATGGCACCACCAGGGAATCATCTACACATCATCAAGTATTGGACATATAAGAAGATCAAATTAAACCAACTTAATCTCAAAACGAATCAATATTGATGTTCTTCATTTACCTCAAGGTACTGCTCCCGGGTCAGCTGCATCTCTCTTGCGTCTTTCTTGGTTTTCCTCTCTCCAAGCTTCGACCCGTAGTAGGTTACGATGGCCTAGATGTGCACCTCGTGATTCATGTCGGAGATGAGTTTTTTACAAGCTTTGGTAGTCACCTGCTCCGCCCTGGCCTCAAATCCCTCCTAGCATCTGTAATAAGTCTGCATACAAAAGCGATGTATCCATTCACTATTTCAAGAAAAGTCCAATAAATGCGACATATTGAGCAATGTTGTGCGAGGTAGACTTACCCAAAGCTCTGCCTTCACCCGCGCCGCCTTGTTGGGGTACTCCACATCGGTGGCGACAGCGTAGTGGTCAAACGAGTAGGCCGGCTCCGTCTTCGATGCATACGTGACAATGCCAGGGAAGTGTTGCCTGCACAGAAGACCCAGGATACTGTTGACTAGCCGTGCGTTACCACCCGACACAACCACCCAGTTCCTGCACAAGTAATTAAGAAAAATTATTAGTTTTTTTTCATCATATCATATGAAGTAGTGGTGATAACATATAAAGTTACTTACTTTTGCCCTTCGGGGCGAATCACTGGACGTTGGTGAGGAAGCGGAACATGTGGAAGGCTTGTGGGACCTCGCAAGTAGACACTCGAAGAGGAGTCAGAGGAAGCGGAACCCGTGACTGCCGCCTCCAACTCATCATCCTCGTGCGGCCCCTCCTCCTCGTTCATCTGCCGAACCAGCTCATCATCCGATTCTTTCACGGGTGCCACCTCCTCCTCCGGCTCCTTCTCACGCGGTGTGGGAGGAGACAGCCCCCTCCTACGTCTGGCAGTCCTCCTCCTCCTCCTGTCCGATCCCTCCGCTACCCCCTTCGCCTCCTCCTGCAGCCGGCGTGGTCTTTGGTATATCGAGTTCACAGACCTACGACGGTCGCCCGCCATCTTTGTTCAATCACCTGCAACAAAAAAGAAAAACAAGACGTAATTAGAAATAGGTGCAAAAATGAACAAAACATAATTACAAAAAATATAGTAATACATGTATTAGAAATATTTGCAAAAAATGAACAAAACATGATTACAAAAAACATAGTATTACATGTATTAGAAATAATCTTCATGATTGAGATTAGCTGGATCATAGGTCTCGTCATCACTATCAACATTGTCCAACTCATCAACACTATCCGAAGGAGGAATGTTGTCTTCATTGTCATTGCCTAAACGTAATCGCTTAAGCATTTGTATGTCCTTCAGATTTCGCACCTCGTCTCCAGCGTCCTCGTCATCATCCCTTTCATTGTCTACTTCCATTCCTATCTCTTCAGTTAAGTCTATGTCAAACCTTCCTTGTAGTCCCTCTTCTTGATAGAACTCTCCATCATATGTGTTTGGGTTGAAGTTGTAATCTTCATCGTTTGGGACAGGTAGTTTACCATGTGGCGATACCTTGTGCACAATAGACCAACCCTTAAGATGCTCGGCGTCTTTGCACGCGTCTGATGTATAATAAACCTGGACGGCCTGTTGAGCCACAATGTAGACATCTTTTCCTGGATAGACGGAATCCTGTCGAATCTCGACTAGCCCAAGCTTAGGGGTCCATCTCGTTACTCCAGGATGAAACCAGTGGCATTTGAATATGATAGGAGTAAGATGTTTGGAACCATAGAATGATAGTTCATAGATTTCTTCAATTCTTCCATAATAGTTGAGTCCATCAGTGCCTGACGTAACAACTCCGTTGTTTGTGGTTTTTGATTGGACCGACTCTGCTCGTAGCTTGCTGTGTGAAAACGATATCCATTCACATCATAACCGGTAAATGACTTGACCCTAACGGCACAGCCGTTTGCAACCTGTCTCAGCTCGTCACTTATAGACGCATCAGTTTGGGCTTTCTGTTTGAACCAAGAAATCAAATCAGGGCTCCCTGGTCCCGTACCCCATGAAAGAAGGGTATCATTTTCTTACAGGGTAGGTTGCCTCGATCCATGCCAGGATTGATGAAGAAATTCCCTGTACCAAGAGAAACAAGGGGGTTGGACGAAGAAACAAGGACATACGGCGAAATGATACAAGTTCGTTCAGAACTTACCCAATGAACGGTTGCACCTCGACAAGGTTGGTCAACACATATAGCATGATACTGCGCCACTCTTCATTTTTCAATTGTTTAGTGGTCGATGCACTTGCGCTTCCGAGTTGCCCTTGGAAAAGACTGAGGTTCGATTCATTTTCACCTGCATTGTAACGAGGGGGTGGATTATAAACACTAGGAAGTTTCTTAGTGTAGTATTTCTCTGTGAAGTTCGACACCTCCTCTAGAATGTATGCCTCTGCAATGGAAGCCTCAATTTTGGCTTTATTTCTACATTTTTTACGAAGAGTCTTCAGACATCTCTCGATTGGATAGCACCAATGGTTCTACACGGGCCCCCCCATCTGTGCCTCATACGGGAGGTGCACAATCAAATGCTGCATCGGCAAGAAGCTGGGTGGAAAGATCTTCTCCAACTTACAAAGCAACACCGGTGCCGCTTTTTCCAAGTCATCAATGATGGTCCGAGAGAGCTCCTTGGCACAAAGCTGGTAGAATAAGTAGCTCAACTCTGCCAACACTTGCCAGACATGCTTCGGGACATAGCCTCAAACATCGCCGGAATAAGCCTCTCAATCCATATGTGGTAGTCATGACTCTTCATCCCGTTTACTCGCAGAGTGCCTAAGTTCACTCCCCTCTTTAGATTCGCTGCATACCCATCAGGAAACATTAGCGTCTTGATCCATTCAAGTACTTCCCTCCTTTTGTCCTTTTCAAGACAAAATCGGCCTTAGGCCTTCTCCAGGTCTTACCATGACTAGGAGGCTGCATCTCTTGATTTGGTCTATCGCACAATGTTGCCAAGTCCACTCTAGCCTTAGGGTTGTCCTTAGACTTTTCAGTGTCCATGAGTGTTGCCTAAAGTGCCTCGGCGATATTCTTTTTAGTGTGCATTACATCAATGTTATGTGGCAGAAGAAGGTCATCGAAATAGGGGAGCCTCGTCATGCCCGAGATATGAGTCCACATATGTTGCTCACCATATCCCACAAAACCATCTTCTTCATTAGGCATGAGAGCATCTATCTGAGCATGAACCTCATCACCAGTCATCATCCGCGGTGCAGGGTTTGTCACTTTGACACCTTTCATAAAGTTCTTGATGTCTTGTCTGAATGGATGGTCAAGAGGTACGAATTGACGATGTCTGTTGAACGACGAATACTTGCCACCCTTCTGTAACCAAATGAACCTCACACCTTCCTTGCATATTGGGCATGGGAACTTCCCGTGAACACACTAGGCGCAAAATATCCCATACGCCAGGAAGTCATGCAGGGAGTAGTGGTACCAAACGTGCATTTTGAAGGTTGTCTTTGTAGCTCGATCGTATGTCCATACCCCTTCGTCCCAAGCACGGACCAATTCATCAAACACGGGCTCCATGAACACACCCATATTACTCCCTAGGTGTCTAGGAATTATCAACAACAAGAATGTGTTATGTCGTTGAAAGGAGACACCGAGGGGAGATTAAGGGGGATAACGAAGATGGGCCAACATGTGTATGGGGCAGCCATCATTCCATAAGGATTGAACCCATCTGTTGCCAATGCGACACGTACATTACGAGCCTCATTTGCTTTGTCATGATGTTTGTCATTAAAGCAGATCCAAGCTTCACCATCGGATGGATGTACCATCTTGTCAGGATTGTACCGTTTGCCATTTTTTGTGCCATGTCATCTGTTTCATGGATTCCTCGGTCATGTATAGCCGTTGGATCCTCGGTAGGAACAGAAGGTACCATAGGATTTTCACGGGGATCGTAAGTTGCCTCTTCTGGCCATCATCAGAGTCTACCTCCAGGTACCTGGAGGATTTACACTTTGGACAGAACTTTGCATGCTCGTGTTCTTTCCTAAATAGGACGCACCCCTTCGGACAAGCATGTATCTACTCATACGGCATCTTAAGTGCTCGAAGGAGTTTCTGTGACTCGTACATGCTCTTTGTCGGAATGTGGCCCTCTAGAAGTAGGGTGCCAATCACGGCCAACATCTTATCGAAGCCAGGTCGACTTAAGTTTAACTCGGGCTTCAACCCCATTAAGCGTCCAATGGCATCCAATTGAGACACCGTTGACCGATCGTGAAGGGGTTTCTATGCCGAGTCCATCATGTCATAGAACGCCTGTGTGGCTGCCTCCATCTCCTCCTCACGTCCCTCATCGAACTGTCCTTGGTGAAAGTCATCTAACATGTTTGGTGCCTCGGCATCAGCATCAAAAGCCTCCACCCGTGGTCTCACCACCTCCTCTCTCATACGATGGGCTTCACCATGGTGGACCCACCGGGTGTAGTCCGGCGTAAATCCATTCTTCACAAGATGTTTACCCATTTCCACCTTGTTTACCCTCCTCCTATTTCCACATTTGTTGCAGGGACACAAAACTAGGCAATGTGCTTTAGCAGCCTTGCCAAATGCACTGTTCAAGAAAGCATCGGTCTTGTTCATCCATTCCGTGGTGTAATCACTCTGACTTCTCCAGCCTGTGTACATCTACTGATGGTCCTCCATCCTCTAACATATGTATTAGCGAGTAATGTAACCATCAATTGCATCTACATGGTGTTCCTACTATCTAATAGGTGAGGATAGGTCCTAATCCCACCCGCGGATGTGTAGATGAGGTTAGTTTCCATGCTCTACTCCTATCCGAGATAGAATTTCGGCAGCACCTCCCCGATGTTCTCTAGATACACGTCCTGCCTAAGAAGAGTGCGTATCTGGAGAACAACAGTGAGGTGATGTCGAAACTCTATCTCGGACCGGAGTAGACCATGGAAACTAACCCATCTACGCATCCGCGGGCTGTCCAAAAAACGTGGATAATCCGAAACAGATACGGTCATAGATATGCAAAGATCTACATACCTCCAACCGTATCTCTTTCAAACGGGAGACGCCTAACTAGGTTACGCGATCTACAACCATGATACGAAAAGAGGGGTTATACCTAGGGTGGCGGCGGAGTCAGGCTAGCGGGGCCGTGGTGGGTCGGTGCAGTGGCGAGGCGACGCAGTGCAGGCAGACCGACACGGCGACAGGAACTCCAACTCGGCTCCGATGGGCTCTTCTCTACAAAAACAGAACAAAATACTGTCATTTAAAAAAATCGGCAGAACCTCCCCTACACGGCGAGGTTTCCAAAACCTGCAAAAAACAGCGGCACGATGGCCGACAAGCACAGTAGTCTCAACAGAAGCCATGTAATTTGGATATCAATCCATACAGAAGAATATATCCAAGTAGTACCACTACTTCTACTACTACTTCCACTATTGCTACTACTACAACCACTAGTTCTACTACAACTACCACCATTATTGCTACAACTACTACCACTAGTTCTACTACTACTACTACCACTACTTCTACTACTACTACCACTAATTCTACTACTACTACTACCACTAGTGGTACTACTACTACCACTACTTCTAATACTACTACTACCACTAGCACTACTAGTACAACTATCACTACCACGACAACAACAAGAGAGAAGGCATACCTGACGAGTGCCGGGAGTAGGGGCGGGCGGCGTCGGGGTCGGAGTTGGGGTCGTCGGAGTCAGGAACGGGGTCAGGCATGGGCGCGGCCGGGGGCAGAGCCGGCCGGGGGCAGGGCGCGGGCAGCGCGGGCGGTAGGGCGCAGCCGGGGGCAGGGTGCGGGAGGCCGGGGGCAGGGTGCGGGCAGCGCCGGTGGCCGGGGGCAGGGCACGGGCAGCGCGGCCAGGGGTAGGGCACGGGCACTCGGCAAATTTTTTTAAATGATTTACTGAGTGCCCCTGGCGCGGCACTCGACAAAGATTTAAATTTTTTTAAATGCCTTTGTCGAGTGCCCTGTGAAGGCACTCGGCAAAGAGAAAATTTTAAAAAAAATCAAAACCCTCTTTGTCGAGTGCCTTATTCGTGGCACTCGGCAAAGACCCACTTTACCGTGTGCCATACCCCGGCGCTCGGCAAAGTTTTTTTTTTTTTTGCCTCCAAATTTTTTGTACAGCCCTTTTAAGGCACCAGGAACTCCTAGTTAGAATTTGGGGATTTTTATGGCTTTTGATATATTTAGTTACTTTATTTCTTTTACTTGAATTTTTTCGAAAAATATAATTTTGAACTGCATGTGATACGAATACTATAATTTAATGATTCAAAAAATGATAGTCATGTTACTGAGTGTAGTGTGAGGCCGTATCCAGGAACGGACCTGAAATTTCGGACATCTTGTTCACGAAACATGACCGTGAACTTGCGTGCGAAGTCTTTTTAAATTCTATAAAAAGAAAACGAAGTCCGAAAATCATGAAACTTGTTGAGATATCGTGATATCATATGTGGAGGCTATGATAAAAATTTCAGAAGTTTTCGTGCACGTTGTCACGTATGATGCTTACAAACTAGGACATCTCTACATGTGTCCTGGTTTGTAAGCATCGTACATGACAACGTGCACGAAAACTTCTGAAATTTTTATCATAGCCTCCACATATGATATCACGACATCTCAACAAGTTTCATGATTTTTGGACTTCGTTTGCTTTTTATAGAATTTAAAAACACTTCGTACGCAAGTTCGCGGTCATGTTTCATGAACAAGATGTCCGAAATTTCGGGTCCATTCCTGGATACGGCCTCACACTACACTCAGTAACATGACTATCATTTTTTGAATCATTAAATTCCAGTATTCGTACCATGTGCAGTTCAAAATTATATTTTTCAAAAAAAATCAAGTAAAAGAAATAAAGTAACTAAATATATCAAAAAGCCATAAAAATCTCTAAATTCTAACTAGGAGTTCCTGGTGCCTTAAAAGGGCCGCACAAAAAATTTGGAGGCCAAAAAAAACTTTGCCGAGTGCTGGGGCATGGCACTCGGCAAAGGGGGTCTTTACCGAGTGCCACGAATAAGGCACTCGGCAAAAAGGGTTTTGAATTTTTTTTAAAATTTACAGGGCACTCGGCAAAGACATTTAAAAAAAATTTTAATCTTTGCCGAGTGCTAGAGCTGGAACACTCGGCAAAGAAATTTAAAAAAAAATCTTTGCCGAGTGCCTAACAACAGGCACTCGGCAAAGAAGAACGTGGCCAAACACCGTTACCCGGAGCAGCCTTTGCCGAGTGCCGAGCTTTTGCCGAGAGTCTGACACTCGACAAAGAAGTCTTTTGCCGAGTGTCCTTTTTTGCTGAGTGCCCGGCACTTGGCAAAGAACTCTTTGCCGAGTGTAATTCTTTGCCGAGTGCAGCACTCGGTAAAGAAGGTCTTTGTCGAGTGCTCGATTTTTGATACTCGGCAAAGAATTTTGCACTCGGTAAAGTCTCGGTAAAGTCTCTGTTTCCAGTAGTGCAGGAGGTGACGTAGATCGCTAGATCGGGCCAGGAGACTACCATTCCAACACCGCTTATGTGGGACGCTAAGGGAGACGACTGGTACGACGGTGAGAGACCAAGCTCTCCTACTCTCGTCTACTAGTCACGATCACAGTCGTCGAGGTGAAGAAATTGAGGGGAGGCGACGCAGGTGGTGGCTGCCTCCTACTGTTTGGACTGGATGGGGTTTTTAACCTGAGGAGATCGAAGGGCCGGGCACAGCATGGCAGTCAGCATGCGACGGGAGACTAGGACGTCGTGATTTGAGGAGAGAGGCCGGCAGGCGAGGAGCGACGGTGGGGGTCATGGGTGCGAGCTAGGCAGCGGATGTGCTTCTTTTTTTACCGAGGGTCTGGGTAGAGTGCTCATGCTGGGTGGCGAGACGAGACTGGATGGAACACTCGCGCGGAGGAGGCGAAGCAAAGCCGGATGGATCATTCCTTTTTCTGCCTTTTTTTTGTAGAGATACAAATCGTGTATGATATGCTGACTTGGACAAACAAATGTATGTTAGTGGATCGGATGACGTGGCTTATTGACGTGTATAGCTTACGTGAATGTCATAGTTGCATGCGCTAGTGTTTTTGTTGAGGTAGATTGCCTGCATATTGTGATAGACTTCTAGTCAGGTTTAGGATTGTAAAATATATAGATATAGATATAGATATAGATATAGATATAGATATAGATATAGATATATATAAGTAGATGTATAGACATAGATTTATAGCAGGCCTTGAGTGACCCAAAGTCTTTTATATAGCATAAACTTGCTAGACACCGAACATTTCCAGAATCACAAGGCGCAGCTAAAGCCTAAAACCAAAAAATATAAACCATGGGGAGCAAGATCGCTAGCACCACCTCGTGTTCATCCCCCTCCACAACTGAGTCGGGCTACCATGGCGGTGGCGGGCACGTCTTGGTCCTGCCGTACCCGGGATTGCAGGGCCACACCAACCCGATGCTCCAGTTTGGCCGCCGCCTCGCCTACCACGGTCTCCGCCCCACCCTCGTCACCTCGCGGTACGTGCTCTCCACCACCCCGCCCCCAGGTGAGCCCTTCCGGGTGGCCGCCATCTCTGACGGCTTCGACGATGGCGGCGTAGCATCCTGCTCTGACCCCGCCGAGTACTGGCGCCAGCTTGAGGCCGTCGGCTCGGAGACGCTGGCGGAGTTGATCCGCTCCGAGGCCGCCGAGGGGCGGCCCGTGCGTGTGCTGGTCTACGACCCGCTCCTGCCGTGGGCGCGGCGGGTGGCACAGGCAGCCGGGGTAGCGGCAGCGGCGTTCCTGTCGCAGCCATGCTCCGTCGACGTCGTCTACGGGGAGGTGTGGGCGGGGCAGCTGCCGCTGCCGGTGGTGGACGGGAAAGAGCTGTTTGCGCGCGGGCAGCTGGGTGTCGAGCTCGGGCCCGACGACGTGCCGCCATTCGTAGCGAAGCCGGACTGGTGCCCTTTGTTCCATCGGGCGTCGCTGCGGCAATTCGAGGGGATGGAGGACGCCGACGACGTGCTCGTCAACTCATTCCACGAGATCGAACCCAAGGTGAGCTCACCGTGACCACGGCCGGCACATTCTTTGATTCCACTTGACCATCATAAGGTTTGTTTTCTTTTTGACACATTTGCATTGTCAACTGGGCAGGAGGCAGATTATATGGCACTAACATGGCGCGCAAAGATAATAGGTCCAACCTTGCCATCATTTTATCTTGATGATGACCGTTTGCCGTTGAACAAGACTTACGGTTTCAACCTCTTCAACAGCATCGAGTCATGTCTGGCTTGGCTTGACAAGCAGCTTCCGTGTTCTGTAGTTCTTGTATCCTATGGTACTGTCTCTGATTATGATGAAGCACAGTTAGAAGAGCTTGGCAATGGATTGTACAATTCTGGCAAACCATTCATTTGGGTTGTGAGGTCAAATGAAGAACACAAGCTTTCCAATGAACTCCGTGACAAGTGCAAGGAACGCGGCCTTATTGTTTCTTGGTGCCCCCAGCTCGAAATTCTAGCACATAAAGCCACAGGTATGGGGAATGGTTATTCTTATACGTATAATGGAATATGAGACAATGTTGATAAGAAATATAAAATTTAGTTGCATACTTTTAATATGCAGGTTGTTTCTTCACACATTGTGGATGGAACTCGACACTAGAAGCAATTGCTAATGGTGTGCCAATGGTGGCAATACCACACTGGGCAGACCAGCCGACCATATCAAAATACATGGAGAGCATGTGGGGCTTGGGTGTCCGGGTGCGCAGAGATGAGAAAGGCTTGGTGACGAGGGACGAAGTGGAAAAGTGCATCAAGGATGTTATGGATGGGGATACAAAGGATAAGTATAGGATGAATGCCACTATGTGGATGCAAAAGGCCAAGGAAGCCATGCAGAATGGAGGGAGCTCGGACAAGAATATTACTGAATTCGCGGCAAAGTATTCATCAAATAACTTTTGAAAGATAGTGCATTAGTTGCTTCCGATCTTTGTGGATTGTATGTGTTACTGTATGTTACATTATGTCTGGGGGTTGTAGGTGCTACTTTGTGATACATACATGGAAAATGCTTCTGTGCTCTAGTACTCTAATGAAATAGGGATCTTCCAGATATAAAAATATATATACTATTATGCTGCATTTGAAACGTTGTAAGACGGAGCAGTAGTGGTAAAATTGGGTGGCGAAATTTATCTTTGCCACTAATGCGCATACTATTTGTGACAAAGCTAGTTCCCATCACTACTACGTTGGTAATTAATGGAAAAATACTAATTCGCCACAGAAAGCATCATTAGAGGAAGCTAGCAATGCTGCACGGACCACGGATGGTACGGGCCGGCCTCAGTACAGGCAAGGTATGACTGAGGATCCATTGATCCAACGGCTGGAGCAGGACCATCATCATCATCCAGGGTCCCTTTCAGTTGCCACGATTGGGCATACACTGACAGCATGTGTGCAAGCCTCCCCAGTCCCACCGTCCCAACCCGGGCATAGCAATATTTAAAAGCAAGGTTGTTAAGGTGTCGACTACTTTTCAATAAACGTGGAGACGGAGGACCTGTCGAGATATGCACTCCCTCCGTGTCCTTAAAAAAGTCATTCGATACGGTCTCAAAAAATAACTTTGAACGCTAATTTTTGCTATAAAATATTTATAGAATATAGTCAATATATACATTTATAAAACTACATTTCGAGATGAATCTACTTACATCACTTTTATATTTTCAAACTAAACCGAAAAAAAATTATTTGTAGTCAAAGTTTAAAATATTGGACTTAAGACAAACTAAAAACGACTTTCTTTAGGAAAATGGAGGAAGAACGCAGTATCGCCAAGCTTTCTTGTATCTGGAAACTCCCTTCTCATGGCGTGCAATGCGAGAAAATTAACTACGGTACGTGATTCCCAAAACACGGCTCGAACTGCGTTCGCACAATCGCGACCCCAACACGGTCCTAAACATCGCCTAAGTTGTGTCCCTGCTCGAATATGACAAAAAAAGATAATGAATGTATGCACTAGCAAGGCCATTTCCCTTCGCTACATGGCCGCTGCACGCCTGCTGCCTATGCTCGCCTCACTAGGTTAGACCTCCGCTGGCACCACCAATGCGCAGCCTCGCCGCCTCGCGGATCACGGCGTTGATGGTTCGTGTCGGATAGGGCAGGCATGGTTCATCTGCCAGTGGTGGCGGCATCACCGGGAGCCCGGGATGGACAGATGGCAGACCACAATGAAGCATATGGACTACAAGTACATGACTATATGCTTGCCCTACCGGCCCAAATAACGATTGTCAAGGACCCCATGAATGCGGATGCTCATTGTCGGTGTTTTAAGAACCGCCGAGTAAATTTAGCGCCGCGCTGCTCAAGGGAGTCGATGGCTAGCACTCACGACACAGAGAAATTATACTAGTTTAGGACGAAGCCCTACGTCCAGTGCCGAGGATTGTGAGTACATGTTCCTAAATGTCAAAGTGCTCCAATTGGCATACAACAAGGGGTATGCAAACTAAGGTTCTACTGGTAGAAGGGATTTGAGGTAGGAGAAATCGATTGTCTAGGAAGAAGGCCTGGCTCCACTTATATAGCCACGGGAGCCAGGTTACATGCAGAAGTATAGAGTTCTCCTGACCTGAGTGGCTAGGAGCCCAAGGGAGGGAGAAACTAGTAAGCTTGGCTTGCAATCCTGCTAGTCTTGTCAACACGTCCGGGTATGGTCGTCGTGAGCTTGCTCCTTACGTCAAGGTATAACGTATAGTGGTGGAACTATGCCGGTTGTGGCGGCACTGTGCCGGCCATGGCGGTGCCACAGGAGTGGTGGCTGTTTACCAACTCCCCTGTGCGGCATGAGTTCATTGTGGGTGTCGTGGTCTCCGTCCTGGCATCCATTTCTCCGGGGAGGAGTCGTGATGTCATTGTATGGGGAGGACAGGTGTCCCTCGTAGGCCTCCTGCTCCCTTGGTCGTGGCTCTATTGTCCCAATCTCCCGTGGTTGGGTTAGGGGCGTAGGATCCGGTTAGAGTGGGAGAGCTGGCTCCCGGTCATGGTGCCCATGCCGTAGTGGGTGTGCTCGTACGCCCGTCCATCTGGCTGGACGGGATGTGGGCGGTGCTAATCCACACGGGGTGGCGTCACTGAGTCCTGGGGTTGTCTTCTCCGCCAGTGGAGTGCTGCCCAGGGAATTGATAGACACTGAACTGCTTTCATTCAATCATTCATTAACATTTAGTATATAAGGTTCTGAGCTGCTAACAACTCCTGCACTTCCATGATTATCACTTGTAGAGAAAGAACTTTTGATCCACTTTGAAATTTGGCTTTAGTCCCGGTATTTTTTGCGCCCGGGACTAGAGAAACCTTTAGGCCCGGTTGGTAGCTCCAACCAGGACTAAAGGTCCCAGCCCAACGGCTACTGTGGCAGGCTTTTGTTGTAGGGGACCTTTAGTCCCTGTTGGAGCTACCAACCAGGACTAAAGGTTAACTTTTACTCCCGGTTGGTCCCTCCAACCGGGAGTAAAAGTCTACTCCCGGCTGGAGGCTCTGTCCGGAACTAGAATGGGACCTTTAGTCCCGGTTGCTGTCTCCAACCGGGACTAAAGGTAAAAAAAGGCTAGCTTGGCCGGATGGCTTGCAATGCAATAGTGGGTGCGTGTCCGGATCGGAGGAGATCGCTGTCGTCAACAGTGGAGAGTAGTAGTGCTCGTCTGTTCGACGTACTACACCATAGACCGTAGGAGTACAATGATAGGGTGGGTGTCCTGGTAACTAGTTGTACACTCTTGTACACGTACTTACTACTATGGTAAAAAAAATCATAAATGTTTAGCACTCCCGGTAACATCGTCGAGCACATCTGTAGTGAACCTGTAGATTTACTCTTGGTATGCATGGTACAGGACTTCATCATTTGCGTTTTCTACTCCTAATATATACTGTATCTGACACTGACAGGTGGCTAGGCTAGCCGAGAGCACACATGAAAACAAACCGTACTGAAGAGTCACTGCCGCGCGACAGGAAAACGTCCTTGCAGATAACGCTACAGATGTGCTCAACGATGCATACCAAGACCTTTAGTCCCGGCCGCAAGTGACAACGCCGCGGGCAGCAACGGGATGGGTCCCTACATTTGCACCAAGACCTTTAGTCTCGACTGGTATTACTAGCCGGGACTAAAGGTATATCTTTAGTCCCGGCTGGTATTACGAGTCGGGACTAAAGGTAATACCTTTAGTCCCGGCTGATATTACCAGCCGGGACTAAAGGTCTTTTAGTCCCGGACGTTTACAGGAGCCGGGACTAAAGGTCCCTCCCCTATATAAGGTGGCCGTTTCTTCTTCCTCCTCACTCTTCGTCTTCGTCGCCCATCGCCACTGCAGCACGCAGTGGAAGTGCTGCCGCGCCTTCCCCGCGCCCAAGCCCGACGCCGCAGCGGAGGAGCCGCCCGAGCCGACGCACCGCCGAGGACGAGGAGCCCCGGAGCTAGCGACGAGACCCCCTCCCATCCTGCGGGTCTCATCTTCCCCGAGATCGGCGGGCCCGAATCCAGCGCCGCCGCTGAGGAGCACGAGCACGTCTGCATCGATCCGGACCCCGAGTTCGGCCACACGGCGCCCCGTCCACAAGTTGTCAGCTACCCCCTCGACAACTCCCCCGATGTCCCTGCCGGTTGAGCCCGACGCCGAGGCGCACCGCGAGCCGGCATCGCCTAATTCGGCGACCGAACCGTGAATCTCCACCGCCCCTACATCTGCACCAAGCCGCCACGGTGACCGCCTTTTCTTCTTATTACCCCTTTTGTAATCGGATGGATGCATGTGCCGAGCCCTCGTGCCGACAATCTTATAATGGGATATGGCTCTTCGATTTTTGTTGCACGATTTTGCGTTGAGCCATCGAGCTAGCTCTTGTGCCTACTGCGCCATGGCCGTGGCGTGCTGCTCCACTGTGCCACAGATCCGTCTTCTTTCTTTGTGTATATGTGTACTCTGGTTGTGGAGCACCGCCATGGCCGAAACGTACCACTACTGTTTTCGAAACTGGATTGAATACAAACGGATAATACGAATATTATTAGCAGCATAGAATGTGTATTCGAAAATCAAAACGAATCATCAATTGAAAATAGAAACAAAAAAAAAGAAAACCTTTAGTCCCGGTTGGTAATACCAACCGGGACTAAAGGGCCAGCCCACGTGGTCAGACCGGAGGCCTCTTTAGCCCCGGTTGGTATTACCAACCGGGACTAAAGGTGGACCTTTAGCCCCGGGCGAAAAACCGGGACTAAAGGAGGGGCCCTTTAGTCTCGGATTCATGCTCCCGGTTAGGAAACCGGGACTGAAGGGGTTTCCCAACCGGTAGTACAGTTTGTTTTCTGTACTAGTGTATGCGACTAGTGGACAAAATTTAGCATGCCATTTTCTTCTATTACAGTATATTTCCTCTACAACGGCTTGGATATGAAATGCAATGGGAGCAGCGGCTTGTCTCCTTGTGACCTTGGAGCATCCCGTCCATGAGCGGTTCGTCCGATTGTCTCCGACCAGCATTCCGTCCGCGAGTGGCTCACTCTCCGAGCGGTAAGATAGATGCCGACGATGGCGGCCATGGCACCGATGTCAACACAGTCAGGGAAGACGAGCAATGGGAGCAGAGGAGCTGAAGGCTAGAAGGTGGAGGAAGGAGGGTTGGGGGCGTCAAAATCTTGGAGGAGCGCCCGAGCAGGGCATCGGCGCTAAGTTCCGAACTTCCGTTGACGCTCTGTTGGGTTGTTAGTATAGATACGAAGACGAATTTGGACAATTACCATTATATCCTTAAGTAGGTAAATCCAATTTTATTAATTATCTTTTTTATTAAATCAATGTAAATAAAAATTAAAAAAAGAAAAGTACCTAAAAGTACCGGACACTGAGCATCCTTGATTTTTAGTAAGACGAGAAAAAACTCATCTCCAAAAACTCCTAATCTGTATTCTGCCTGAGCAAATTCAGCAATATTCTTGCCTGAGTTTATTTCCTCCTTTCTGCATCCACTCAGCAAGCGTCAATTCCTTCTAAATTCACACTTGCTATCGCCGTCCATCACCTCCTAAAAATGCATTTTGATATAGCTGCCTGGTCCACAATCGGCTAGGCATGGCCAGCGTCATTGAAGCCGCCTGAAATGGCGGCGACGCGGAAGGGGCTTGGCGGGGGCAGCGCGGTGGGGAGGACAACGTAGCAGGTGGTGACGAGCCTGCGGAGGAGGCCGTGGCACACGAGGCGGCGGGTGAACTGGAGCAGCATCGGGCTGGTGTGGCCAGTGGCGGACCCAGCAGGTAGCATGGGTAGGCCCAGGACTACCCACAAATTTGGCCTAAAATTCTATTACTACTTTTCAGAAACTGGTCCACGGTCACTCTCGTCTCAGTCTAGGCCGAAGACACCGCAAATCCACGAGCTCTTAAAAAAAATAACGCGCCCGAGAGGGGTCGAACCGGAGACCTCGTGCCTCGAGCTGCAACACGCTTACTAGTCCAGCTACGAAAGTTTATTGGATAGGCAATACCCGCAACCTTATTTAATAAGGGAAAACAGGGAAAAATACCCCTTAATTAATCACTCCTGGGTATGCTAAATCATATCCTAAACGACTTTCTTTACCGGTATGGAGGGAGTATTTATGTAAGTTTTGAACATTTTAAATGTATTATCGTAATTTGGTTAATTTATAGCTATGTTTGCCGAACTTTTTGTTTGGATTTTATAGTATTACACATGAAATTTTTTTACCAGGACTACCCTGGTCTCAGATCCTGGGTCCGCCACTGGGTGTGGCCCTGCAGCGCGCCCTGGAACGGCCGGAGCAGCACTACATGCGTGCGGTGGCTCTCGTTGGAGCTGGAGGCGGCGGAGGAGGAGGACGAGGAGGAAGGCGAGGTGGTGGTGCCGGCCCTCGGCGTGTGGCTCCTCGTCGCCGCTCATTGGCTCCATCTGTTCGCTTGTGTGTTCTTGTAGGCTTGCAGCTGTTCGCTTGTGTGTTCTTGTAGGCTTGCAGCGAGTGTGTTTCTGTTGGTAGCATGAGGTGGCCGTTAAATAGGTCGGGCAGTGGAGTGGCGCGCAAGGTTCTTCGTGGTCCTGCCGTCCCTGAATAAAGGTCAGAAAACGTTGAGTGGTCTGAAAGCAAAGCCACGTTGACTTGTGAACTGGTGCACGTGCATCATGCCGAGCAATTGGTCCAGCCGTCGCTTCCTCGTTGCTTCCTATCCAGTCACTTATTTGGAAGGAGCTATCTAGCTTTGAGGTAATGTTTCCGACCACCTCTAGATTAATTGCAGAGAGGACACGCAACATCTCCAAGCCAATACTATATTTGAAACTGAAAGTCACAACTCAAATGTTGAGGTAAACATCGTGATTTAAAAGGATTTAAGCTTCAAATTTCGTTTTCTGAACAATGATCTTGAGGGCACTATTGCACACAAAGATTTCCCTAGTGACAGAAAATAGATTTATATAATTTCCTTATCGGTACTTTCTGTCGGGACACCAATTTCCTTATCGGTACGGCATCGACAGAGAAATTCCCGTGCGTCGACGGGAAAATTCACATTCACCAGGTCTATTGTCTATCCATGACACATTGTACCGACAGGGAAATATAAACCACCGTAAAAAAAAACTTCAATATTCTAGGCTCATGTACCACAAAAACGACAAAAAAATTAGAATCCATAGAACAATATCAAATTTAATTTGATCTTTTTTTATAGCAAGAAAATTCACTTAACATGTCCCGGGACAGGCTATGTTAGACATATTGTCTCACATCACAGTGATGACATTCATTCTTTTCAAATGCAGCTCAAACTTTTGATGACTTTGAAATGAATTTTGGAACTCTATATAAATATCACTACTGGAAAGTACATTTTCACAGTCGGTCACTTGGGGTTAACAGTGGCGGTGTATCCCTGTCGATGTTTCACCACCGATAGCCTGCCACGGGGGTACCCGGGGCAGTTTGTTCGGGCTTCGGCGTATGCAGAACTCGACGGTAAATGCAAGAGACAGTCGATTTATCCAGGTTCGGGCCCTCGACCATGATCGAGTAATAGCCCTACGTCCAGTCGGTGTTAACCTTTGCGTTGGATTGATTGTCAAATGTTGTGTTACGTTGTCCAAGTCTAGGAACTCAGTCCTCTTTTATATAGTCAGGAGGCCAGAGTCCTAGTCGGTTTACAATGAGGTTCCTAGTAGGATTATAGAATAATACTACTACTAAGATTATGGGGAAAGAAGTCCTAGTTAAACTAGATCTTCTCCCTTCCTTATGGGGTATCCCATGGGTCCTGTATCGACAAGCCCCCGAGCACTTCATGGTTGAGCTCTGGAAGCCTCATCTTGTTCCTTTAGGTCTTGCCGAGTAGGAACAAGCGTTGTCTAAGTGCTTTCCTGAGTGAAACCATATAGCGCTTCTTAGGATGTTCGAGTGGTGTGTGCTTTTTTGAAGAAAAAGTACATCCGTCTGGGTGTAGCCCCCGAGCCTCTTGCTATTTGGAACAAGGAGCTAGAGGGTCTTGTCTTGAAATTGTTCTGATTCTTCGTCGAAAGGCTCCCGAGCATATACCCGGGTTGTTTATCAAAAATAACTCGGATATAGCTCGGTCTGGGTTTTTTTTGTCGTGAGGCCTTGAAGTGGTCTGTCTTGAAGAAGTCTTCTTGGCGACGTGCGCTTTTTCAAAGAAAAAAGTGCACTCACTGAGTGTAGCCCCCGAGCCTCTTGCTATTTAGACCAAAAAGTTGGAGGGTCTTGAATCTTATGTTGTTTGAAAACTGCTATCTTGAAGAAGTCTTCTGAGTGATGTGCGCTTTTTTTTTAAAAAAAAAGTGCACTCACTAAGTGTAGCCCCCCGAGCCTCTTGCTATTTGGAACAAAGAGTTGGAGGGTCTTGAATCTGAGTTATTCAAAGAACTAAAAACCTCTCCTATTGCAGCCCCCGAGCATATATCTGGGTTCTTTTATTCAGAAAGAACTCAGATGTAGGGTCTTGGCATATTCTCTGGTAGTCTGTTGTTGTCAGATGCAGTTGTATGGTGGTGGTTGAGCGTAAATCTTGTTTGTTCACGAGTTGTACAGTGTTGGTATATCCTTTCGAATATGCTCGTCCTTGAGTACTGTTCCTTCACGCCTGAGTCCTCTTTCATTGAATTCTGTATTTTCACTGTGTCCTTTGTTAGGTTTGTTCCGTTGGTGCTCCCGGTCCATGTGCACCGCTTCTTTGGTCTATAAATACCCTCCTGGTGTGCTGTTTTGATTCATCGAGCATTTTGTTGCGTGGTCTGAAATCTTCGTAGTCATGAATATGATAGTTTCTGAAGTAGAGCAGCCCCGGGTGTATCTTGTAGTTCTTGTATATCTTGTCATAGCTAGAGGGAGTCTTGTGATAGAGATTAGAGGTAGACTAATCTCACAGCAGCATTGTACCAGGAGGTACGTGGCGGTAGTTGGAGGAAGTCTTATGATGTGGGATACGTTCCTTCATCCAACAATTCTGGGTAGATCCCCCTTGCTTGCCCTGTGACTGTCCGGTGCAGATCATCGCCTGATCCGGTGTCACATCGGACTTGGGTAGACAGATGCCTACAGGCCTTCCCTGGTCCATGTTGTCCCGCCGTGCTGCTGACTTCCGCCACGGTTTGTTCTACCGAGTAGCAATTTGGAACACGTAGTCGTTCCAGAGCCTAGTTGTGTCCAGGTTCATTTTTGCTACCTTGCTCGTCGTAGTACCGAGTTCGTTAGGTCTTGTAAGATGTGTAATCTTGTATTTTTTTTAAGCCATTTATAATGGAAAGAATCTTGTCTTCTGAGTTGTCATTTTTTCTGCTGATGTCCTGGTTGTTTATGAGGTTCCCGAGTTCTTTCTATAAGAACCGAGTTCTTGTGTTCCTTATGAGGTAACCCTTCGTTGCTTCCTGGTTGATGAGTTCTTTTTGTAGCAATATGATAACTCTGTCATGGTGCTGGATGAATAAGTCTGAAATCTGCCCGTTGAACTGTACCCTTATGTTGTGTTGGGAAATGGACTGTTGCATTCTCATGCCGTGTTTAAACGGGCCTAGTGGGCCGCATTTTTATTGCTGTAAAAATCTATCTAAAGGCCTTCTTTCTTCTTTTTCTTTGCTGCCCTGCTTTTCCCTTGAAACCCTAGTCCTCACTCCACCGTCGCCGTCATCTGAGCGCCGCCGCCTGAGCCTCATCATTTCTTAGTGCCTTATTGCTTTCGCTGGTATATGGGTAGGAAGAAATCAACGAACAAGTCCTAGGCAACCTTTGTAGATGAGGAGGCATCACTTTCTGTGATTGAAAATCAAGAATTCATGGCCATAAGGGCTGCTCAAAAGGTCTGGTCGGCTCCGACTATGACTAAGGATCAGTTGCGCGAGCTTTCAGTGATTGCCTGATCCAGGAGACAAGGAGATTGCTGAATGGAGAGCTCTAGGCCAGCATCGGGTCCGAACTGTAGGCCCTAGTGAGATTGTTCTTTTTGTCTCCTTTATCCACGCTGGACTCTGCCTTCCTACCTCTGCTTTTCTTCATCGATTTCTCAGTTATTTTGGGATTAGCTTGAACCATCTTACTCCCAATGTTGTCCTTCATCTTTCTGTTTTTGTTCATCTTTGTGAAACTTTTCTTGGAATTCCTCCTTCTCTTTCTCTCTTTCGTTACTTCTTTCGTCTGAAGCCCCAACCCCGCAGCGATGACACCCATGTTCTTGGTGGCTGCGGGATTCAGTTTCATCAGGGTCGTAAGAGTAAATTCTTTGATTATGACTTGGTTGATTCTGTGAGGGATTGGCGTGCCGACTAGTTTTATGCCGCCAATATGATTCCTCCTCTTGCTGTTCATTCTGGTTCTGGTCCTGTGGTTAATGACCGATGGGAAAAGAATCCCCTGACGGTGGATGAGCTCTAGGCGATCAAGCCATTTCTTGAGAGGATATGTGCTCTGAAACAGCAAGGCTTGACTGGCTTCGGGATCATTTCCAGTTTTCTTCACCGCCGTGTTCAACCTCTGAAAGAGCAAGAGAATTACAGTTTTGAATACTCTGGGGTGGAGGACCCTTCTCGTATGGTCCCTGCCCTTGAGTTTACTGGTGAGGAGGTGCTCAAGCGCCTTCAGAAGATGTTGAAAGGAGTAAGCGTCGTCCCGCATACTATCCCTGACTATTGTGCTAACAACCCGCCTCCTGCTGTGAGTTGTTTTTTTTATGTGAGAACTTTTCATATTTCCTTTGTTGTCTTCACTTTTCGCTTAATCTTTCTCGTCTGGTTGTTTTACTCTTTTATAGGAATTGAGGCGCAACTTCATTGATCCGATCCCCCTTGATGACTGCCCTGCCATTGTGGAGATTGGGGAGAATCTTGCTGGGGCATCTTTAACGAATAAGTTTCAAACCACCACGATGTTTCCTGGTGTTTCTTCCGCAGTTCTTGACACATATGTAGAGTATGTTCCTTGTCCAGTTCCTCGAGCTCCTCGTAGTGTTGGAAAAAGGGGGCGAGCGGATTGTTCTTCTTCTGGTTTGTCTGCTACCAAGAAGTCTCACCAATTGAGTACTCGTCTAGGTACTCAAGTTATAGGTAGCGTGCTCCCAGGTGAGCATATTAATATGTTTTGTCTTTTTGTTGTTTATTTTTGTCTTTAATCGAGTACTTTTCTTCTTTTTCAGATGGCGCTGTGGTTGCCATGTTTGAGAGTGAGGAAGATGAAGATGATGATGCGGCCCTTGTTATGCGTCGGTGAGTTGTTTTCTTGTTTTTCTGCTGTTGAACACCTCTTTTTGTTCTGACTTTGACCTTGTTCTCTTGTAGTAAGCGGTCGTCGACCTCGAGTTCTTCTAGGGCTCTGGTACCGACCATGCCACTCCTGTTGCAGGGTGGTGGTGATATTTTTGCTGCTATAGTTCCCCCTCTAAGGTCTTCTGTTGGTTTTATGAAGAAGAAGATAGTTGAGTGAGTGAATTCTCGTTTTGTTTCTTTGCTTTTGTTTTCCTTTTTTCTGATTCATATTCTTATCGTCGAGTTTCCTTATCATCTTGCAGACCCTCGTCTTCCCTTAACCCTTAGTCGACCTCTTGTCAGTCTTCTGGTTTGCCCTGGTGTACTGAGTCTCAGGATCCTGAATGTACGGTCGGCGAGGTGGCTGTGAGGGAGACATGGTTCTCTGGTGATCACGCAACTACTGATTTGCTAGCTCCAGAGGTGACCATGGTCATGGTGGTGGAGCCATATGAGGAGGTAGCTGGGGCTTCCTAGGGTACGGCCCTAGTCTTGTCTTCTTTGCCTCGGCCGGCTTCTCCCTCTGCTCCTCTTGCTAGTGGCGTTCAGCATTTGGATGATGATGTGGTGCAACAATTCGATGCCACTCATCGGTTGTCAGAGCTGACCGCTGCCTAGGGAACCTTTGTGACTTCTTTTGGGGAAAAACTCCAGGTAAGTTTTTTCTGAAGTTCTTTCTTTGGATGTTCGTCTTTCTTCTGTTCTTATGTCTTGTTTTTCTCTCTCTCCTTTGTTCAGTCTTTTTCTCAGGATCATACCGGCTTCTTTTTATCATCTGAAATAGAGAAAAAGTTGTCTTCTGAGGTTAGTGCCCTTGACCTCTGTCGGGCTGAGATGGAGACCGAGCGTCAAACGCACCAAAGGGAGGAAAAAGCTCTCTGTGCCCAGGTGGTTGAGGCAGAAAAGCGGAGGGATGCTGCTGTCCAGGAGGCCTTGAAGAATGTGGAGGCCATGAAGAATGAGTGCAATGGTATTGCGGGTTCTTTTTGTTTCCTTTTGTATTCAAATTTCCCTTTCTGCTGACTTGTTTTTTGGTGCCTGGTCTAGCTCTCCGAGTTGAAAAGCAGAAGCTCTCGGAGGGTATTGAGGAAATGAAGACACTTGCTCGCAATAGTCACAACAGGGCTGAAGAGGTAATTACTCATGCTGAAGAAGAACTCGTGCTTGCCCAGTTGATTAGGCGTGGAGCTGACAGGGATCTTGTGCAGGTCCAAAAAATGGTTGAAGTCTTGACTGGTAAGTTGGCAACAGCTACTGAGAACTAGAATGCTTTGTGGAAATCATTTCGGTCAGTAGCCGATCTTCTCCGAACTCCATCAGATGATGGTCAATCTTGGGCTCAGTTTATTCCCCAAGTTCCGACCTGTTTCTAGGAGTTCGTGAAGAGGTGCGCCCAACTATGTACCAGAAATGTTCTTGCCTAGGTCTGGGTTCTTGCTCTAGAGATGCCTTTCTCCAAGATTGCAGAGGAAGCCGAGAGTCAAGAATATCTGGATGCCCTTGAAAAGGTGGAGCCTGAGGTCGAAGATTTAGCCAGGAGGATCATAAATAATCTTAATATTGATATTTCTTCTCCTGATGACGATGGTTGATGTAATTGACCTTTGTATTCCAGCCTTTGTAATAGGATATTATACTTCTTTTTGAATGAAGATCTTTTATTTTTTGTTGATGTCTTCTTTACCTGGATGTCTTTGATTTTGACAAATGCTTGTCATGCTTTCATCTGCGCCGTGTAAACAACTCGGTATTTGTAGATCGTTGTTTTGACAAACTTTCTTAATTTGTCGAGTGCTTGTCTAGCTTTCGTCTATGCCATGTAAACAACTCGGTATTTGTAGATCATTGTCTTGACAAACTTTCTTGATTTGTTGAGTGCTTGTCTGGCTGCCGTGTAATCAACTCAGGGTAAGTAGATCTTTGTCTTTACAACCTTTTTGTTCTTGTTAGTACTAAAATGACTTAGGACCAGCGATCTCAAGCATCTTTAGCTTCTTCTTTTTAGCTTTTTGCTTAACTCGAGATGTGGCCAGCATCTGGCTCTTTCCCTGGTTGTATAAACATCTTAGGATCGGTTCGGGTGTTAGCTTATTAACTACCCTCATCGGTGGGCTCAAGCATCTTTTCAGCTTTTTTGCTCTCGGTCGGTATGCTTAGGCATAGTTTCAGCCATTTTGCTTTTTGGTTTGGGTGTTAGTTTATTAGATACCCTCATCGGCGGGATCAAGCATCTTTTCAGCTCTTTTGCTCTCAGCCGGTATGCTCAGACATAATTTCAGCCATTTTGCTTTTTGGATCGGGTGTTAGCTTATTAGCTACCCTCATCGGCTGGCTCAAGCATCTTTTTAGCTCTTTTGCTCTCAGTCGGTGTGTTTAGTGAAAACAACTTGGGAAAAGTCATAATAAGACATATGTTATCGAGGAACACCATCTTTATTGATCATGAACGTTTACATGCTTAGTGAAAACAACTAGGGGAAAGCCATAATAAGACATATATTGTCGAGGAACACCATCTTTATTGATCATGAACGTTGATCTCTTATGGCTTGTATATATGTTCTTCCTTGTGTTGTTTTCATGCGTAGAATCTTCTTAGTTGGCTGATGTGCCATGTATTGTTGACTTCTTTTTCATCTTTAGTTATCAACTTGTACGTGCCTGGTCCGGTGACTTTGTGACAATAAAAGGACCTTCCCATGGATAGAGTAGTTTATGGCGTCCGTTAGTTTTTTGTATCCTTCTTAATACTAGGTCTCCGATTTGGAGTGATCGAGGCTGGGTATTCTTGTTGTAGTGGCGTCTTAAACCTTGGAGGTATCTGGCTGATTGAAGGGTACGTTTACTCTGACTTCTTTTGTACTGTCGAGTTCTAATCTTCGGGTGTGTTCTGTTTCTCCTTCGTCATATTGTTCTATCCTTGGTGACGTCCAGATCAAGTCGGCAGGTAGTACGGCTTCTGATCCATAAACTAGGAAGAAAGGTGAATATCTGGTGGCTCTGCTTATTTGAGTTCGTAGCCCCCATACCACTTTGGGTAATTATTCAATCCATTTGGATCCATAGTCCACTAGTTCTTCATACAATCTTGGTTTTAATCCGGCTAGTATGAGTCCATTAGCCCTTTCTACCTATCCGTTGGCTTCTGGATGTGCGACTGATGCATAATCTATGCCGAAGCTACAATCCTGTACCCAACTTTGGAATTATGTAGCTGTAAAGGGAGAAGCCAAATCTGTGATGGTTCGATTGGGCATGCCGAAACGGTGCATAATGTCTTGGATGAACTCGACTGCTTTGGCTGCGCTGTATTTTGCGAGTGGTTTGTATTCAATCCACTTGGTGAACTTGTCAATTGCTACAAAGATGTACTCAAAACTGCCCTTTGCTTTCTTGAGAGGTCCTACTTGATCCAGCCCCCAGTAGGAGAAAGGCCAAGCGGGTGGGATGCAGATGAGATTGTGAGCTGGTACATGAGCTTGTCTTGCGAACATTTGACAAACTTTGCATTTTCTAACGAGTTCTTCTGCGTCTTTCAAAGCGACTAGCCAGTAGAATCCAGTGCGAAATGCTTTCCCGACCAGTGTTCTTCAAGCGGCATGATTTCCACAGCAACCTGAGTGTATTTCGTCTAAGATCTCTTTGCCTTTTTCAAACGAGACACATTTTAGGAGTACTCCTTATGATGCGACTCTTCTGTATAGCTTGTCCCCTACTAGGATGTAATTCTTGCTTCTGCGAACAACTCGGGTAGCCTCCTCTTTATCTGCTGGCAACTTATTCTCTTTGATGTAATCGATAAAAACCTGGGTCCATGAGGTGGTGATTACCAAAATCTAGGTGCCTTTAGCTGGGATTTTAGGGGTTATCTCACCGGGTTGTTTGATAGAGGGAGCTGATAACCCCTCTATGAATACGCTGGGTGGTACCTTCGCCCTGTTCGATCTGAGCTTGGCGAGGACGTCTATTGCAATATTAGAATCGCACAGGACATGTAGAATTTCCAATCCTTGAAAATGTTTTTTGAGTTTTCGTATTTCAGCACAGTAAGCGCCCATGTTTTCTTTGGTGCAGTCCCAATCTTTATTGACTTGGTTGACGACTACTGCCGAATCGCCATATACGAGTAATCGCTTGATTCCAAGGGTAATTGCCACTCGGAGCCCATGGATGAGGGCTTCGTATTCTGCTTCATTGTTTGTAGCTTGCCATAATATCTGAAGGTCATACTTGAGCTATTTTCCGTCTAGAGAGATGAAGAGAACACCTGCACCAGCTCCGTCTAGCTTGAGTGATCCATCAAAGTACATCTTCCAATGGTCAAGGATGGTATTTGACATAGTTTGTTGAATTTCTGTCCACTTGGCAACAAAATCGGCAAGGGCTTGAGATTTAATTGCCTTCCATGGGGTGAAATCGATATTGAGAGCACCAAGTTCAACTGCCCACTTAGATATGCGCCCTGTTGCATCTCTATTGTGTAGGATGTCTCCGAGTGGGAAATATGTCACCACGGTAATCTTGTGGCTTTCAAAATAGTGGCGAAGCTTGCGTGAAGTGATCAAGAGGGCGTAGAGTAGTTTTTGCACATGCGGGTACTGGATTTTTTATTCTGATAGTACTTCGCTGATGTAGTATATGAGGCGTTGTACTTTATATACGCGCCCTTCTTCTTCTCTTTCTACGACTATCGTTGTGCTTATCACAGTAGAAGTTGCCGCAATATACAGCATCATGTCTTCGCATTTTTTGGAGGTGTGAGAATGGGCGAGGAGGTGAGGTATGCCTTAAGTCTTTTGAAAGCTTCATCGTCTTCTTCTATCCACTCGAACTTGTCTGTCTTCTTTAGTAGTTTAAAGAAAGGTAACCCTTTTTCGCCGAGTCTTGATATGAAACAATTGAGGGCCGCCATGCAGCCTGTTAGTTTCTGCACATGTTTAACACTTCGAGGAGGGCCCATTTCTGTTATGGCTCGAATTTGCTTGGTGCTGGCTTCGATTCCACGATGACTGACAAAGAATCCGAGTAGTTGTCCTGAAAGAACTCCGAATACATACTTGTTTGGGTTCAATTTTCACCTCCACCTTTTTAGGTTTTCAAAGGTTTGCTTTAAGTCTTCAATTAGTGTGTCCGGGTTCTTTGTTTTTACTACTACGTCATCCACGTATGCCTCTAAGTTTTCGCTGATCTGATCACCAAGGCACATTTGGATAGCTCTTTGGCATGTGGCACCAGCATTCTTGAGTCCAAACGACATGGTCTTGTAGCAATAGGCACCGAACGGAGTGATGAAAGATGTCTTGCTCTGGTCTTGTTCCTGTAATGCGATTTGGTGATATCCTGAATAACAATCAAGAAAGGATAATAGGGCAGATCCTGCTGTTGAATCAACTATCTGATCAATGCGTGGTAGCCCAAATGGATCTTTCAGGCAGTGTTTGTTGAGATCTGTGTAGTCGACGCACATGCGCCACTCATCCGTATTCTTTTTTTTATTAGAACTGGGTTTGCTAGCCAATCTGGATAAAGGATTTCTCTGATGAATCCGGCTGCCATTAGCTTTGTGATTTCTTTTTTAATTGCTGCCTTCTTGTCGGGTGAGAATCGTCGTAGCCGTTGCTTCACAGGCTTGGAGCCTTCATTGATATCGATTCTGTGCTCAGCCAACTCTCTTGGGACACCTGGCATGTCGGTAGGCTTCCAAGCAAAGATATCTTTGTTGTCCCGAAGAAAGTTGGTGAGCGCGAGTTCCTATTTTGCCAAGAGGTGGGTGCTTATGGTTGCCATCTTGGAGGGATCACCGGTGCCCAGGTCGATTTGCTTGACGTCAGCTTCTTTTGGTGATGCGAGTATGCTGGGCTTTTTAGCCGGTATCTCTAGTTCTTCTGGGCTCATTTCTATGGCAATAGTGGCTATTTCTTTTCTATCATTGGCAATTTGTGCTTTGGCTGCAATTTGAATTACCTGAACATCGTAGTCAAACGCGCTTCAAATCACTTCAAAGGGAAAGGACACTGTTAGGCCCTGGTATCTTAAGCAATATGTACAGGTAATGTGGTATCGCCATGAATTTTGCAAGTGCTGGGCGTCCGAGGATTGCATGATATGATGAATCGAAGTCTACAACTTCAAACTTGATGAACTCTGTTCGGTAGTTTGAGGGAGTTCCAAAAGTAACCGGTAGAGTGATTTGTCTAAGTTGCATGGCTGCCGTGCCGGATACTATCCCATAAAAAGGGGTGCTCGTTGGTGTAATCATCCCGGCGAGTTGTAGTCCCATCGACCTTAGCGTTTCTGAAAAATTGATGTTGAGTCCGGCTCCCCCATCGATTAGTACTTTTGTGACAGTCATACCAGCGATAGTTGGATCTAGAACTAGTCGGTAATGGCCTACGTTTCCTACGCTAGTCCATTGTTCATCTCTTGAAAACTGGATTGGATACTGTGACCAATTGAGATATCTTGGAGTAGCCGATTCTGCTGCCATGATGGTTCGTAGAGCTAGCTTTTCTTGATATTTGCTCCTGGAATCTAGGGCCCCAGCAAAGATCACTGCTACTGTCCCCCTAGATTTTTGGAATCCCTTGTCTTCGTGGTTGTCTTCATCTTTTTTCTGACTGTCTTCTTTAGTATTTACCTTATTATCTTTTCTTGTGTATCGATCATTGAAGGTGTAGCAATTTCTGATGGTGTGATCTCCTTTAGGGTGCCAGATGCAATGCATGTTTTCAATTTCGTCATACCTTCTGGGTTTGGAAAACTTCCTTGATTTGTTAGCCATCGCTATGGTATTGTTTGGTCCACATTTTCTTTCCTGATGTCTGATGTTTTGATGATTTCGCTTGTCCGGGTTGTCTTGGTTGTTTCTATTCGGGAACCTTTCTCGTGTCTTCTCCTCTACAGTAATCATCTTTTCTACTGTGCGTCTGAATTCTTCATTGTTTCTCGGGTTTTCTTTGCAGAAGTCCTGAAATTGCCACCTAGCTATAATTCCGTGAGAGAAAGCTTTGATTACTTCTCGTTCGGTGATGTCATGTACTTGAGCACATAGTTCGCCAAATCACCGATAGTAATTTCTGAGACTTTCGCCTCCTTTCTGCTTGAGTCTTTTTAATTCTGCGTGGGTGATGAGGTGCGTAATGATACCCATGAAATTTTTGTAGAAAACTCTTTGCAAGTCCTCCCAATTTCTGATTGACCCTGGATTTAATTTGTCGAACCATTGGAGGGGCATGGTTTCTAGGGCCATGGGAAAAAAATAAGGCCTTGATATCATCGTCTCCTCCGGCTAGTTCAATCGACTGCGAGTAAATCCTGAGCCACTACCTTGGTTAGGTCTTGCCATCATATTTAGAGTGGTTGGATGGCTTAAACTTATGAGGTAGTCGTATTGAAGCAAGTCTGTTTGCAAAACAGGGGAATCTATCATGCGTTCTGGCTTCTGTGTATTCTGATTTGGCACCTCCTTCTAGCCAATTGCTGTCTTGGTGAGAGTAGTTCTGCGGGGCTATCTGAATAGGTACTTTACTTCTGGTCTTTCTTGGTTGTTCGACTCGGTAGTTTTGATTATGGTCCTGTCTACTTTCTCTGTTGTGACTTCCACTTGGTCTGAGTCTCTCGAAAGCGGACTTCCTTTGATTTTGATCTTCCTGTCTATGGGACATTGACCTAGCAGGTAGTCTTGAGCGGGTCCCTCCGTCGTGGCCCTTAGGGCTGTTGACCGAAGAAGGTCCCGGAGTTGTTCCTGTTTTTCATCGGGAAGTGATGTCGCTCCAAGTTCTTCTAGTGCTTCTCAGATCCTATTGTAGGGTGTATTCGCCACGCGTCTTTCTTTGACTTCTTGTTTTGATTTTCTTCTATTGTACTCGGCAAGATCTAACTCATATTTGACCCAAGCTTCCTTACGCTGCCTAGCACGGCGTTGGCGTCCTTGTTTCAATTTGTTTCTTCTTTCTCTGGCTTGCTTCTGATTCTCGGTCTCACCATCGTGCCCCTAGATAAAGGGTGATATGTTGGACTCAGATTCATCCGATGACTTGATGTCGGGTGCTTCTGGGGGGACCAATGGTGATCGAGGATGGCGAACCATGAATACTTCTCGTGCGTGAATTATTCTGTTATCGGCATTGGTTTCCATACTATCGGAGTTATTGATAACTTTAGTAGAAGCTTCAAGGTTGCAGATCGAGTCTCCTTCTTGGTAGGGTAGAATTGTTGTTGTCGTCATGCCGACTAGTCAGGTACCGCTATCCTCAGGAACAGAACCTGGCTAGTGGATGATGTAGTCTTGAGATGTTATAGTTAATACGAGACCTTCCTGAGCTCCTTTCAGTGGCATTCTAAGCACCGGATCAAGGGATCCTTCGAGCCATGCCTGATTAGATTTTGCCATGTTGTGGAGTCCGAACGGAAAAGGACCCGACTTCTTGAAAGGACTCTGAGTGTATTCCGAGTTGAATTCTTGATAGACCGAGGTCACGTCCTGGAACCCTGCCGAAAAAGAACTTGGTTTCTCGAAAGAACTCGGGTAAGACTCCATCTCGGATGTGGAGCCTGAGTTTGAGTCAGATGCGTAAAGCCACGAAATCTGAGTTGTATCGGACATCACGAGCTGCGCGAATCTTCCAGTGAGTTGATCTATCGTAGTCGCCAAAATAGAAAGGCCTTCATGGTGATCCGAATCTTCGAGGAGACGGCTTTGGAGCTTGCCGTCGTCGCCTACCTCGCAGATCCATGAACCAAAGATGAAGGTTGATCCCGTCAAGAAGATCATGTTGTCGAGGTCCGTCGAGCTCTCGTATGCAGTTTCGCCGAAAGCCCCTACCTAGCGCGCCAGTTGTCGATGTTTC
Source organism: Miscanthus floridulus (assembly GCF_019320115.1). Lineage (NCBI taxonomy): Eukaryota > Viridiplantae > Streptophyta > Magnoliopsida > Poales > Poaceae > Miscanthus > Miscanthus floridulus. Next base: position 12,056,474 of record NC_089591.1, read on the forward strand.
ACCACCGATAGCCTACCACGGGAGTACCTGGGGCAGTTTGTTCGGGCTTCGGCGTATGCAGAACTCGACGGTAAACACAAGAGACAGTCGATTTATCCTAGTTCGGGCCCTCGATCGTGATCGAGTAATAGCCCTACATCCAGTCGGCGTTAGCCTTTGCGTTGGATTGATTGTCAAGTGTTGTGTTGCGTTGTCCAAGTCCAGGAACTCCGCCCTCCTTTATATAGTTAGGAGGCCAGAGTCCTAGTCGGTTTACAATGAGGTTCCTAGTAGGATTACAAAATACTACTACTAAGATTACAGGGAAAGAAGTCCTAGTTAGACTAGATCTTCTCCCTTCCTTGCGGGGTATCCCGTGGGTCCCGTATCGACAATCCCCTATAGCCCTGCCTTTGCTACATGGTCACTGCAAATAAAGGATTTTCAATGACCGGGCTGGGTGATCTATACAAATAGAACACCAGAGGAGGGGGTGCTTATTATACCTATGTTGTACAAATGGAACTCTAGAGAGGAAGAGGGTTTATGATGTCGTCATTGAAAATTGATTAAAAAACAAAAAGAAATCAAATCGGCTGGTGTCAAGGCCCGCCCTCAAATCCATGGACCCCAACGTAGAGTCTCGACTTGGACCACCACAGACCGAGACGACTATCACAAATCAAAGACACCCACCCACACAGCTTTTGCCGCAAATAGAACCCATTAGTCTGCCTATGTTGTCATCACCACAGATCGAAACCATGGACCGGCGAGCGAGAAGACCGAGTGTGAGGAGAGAGAGAGAGAGAGAGATGCTAGAGCTCACCTTGGAGACGGAGCCTCAACTTGTCGAGGACCTTGGATCATAAGGATAGTCAACGACAACCTTGTATCAGTGAGGAGACTTAGAGTGAGTGAGTGAGAGATGGAGGAGATGGACATGGACAGAGGAGTGGGGGCAGCGCTCACTCAGATAGGGCGATGAGATGCGAGTATAGCTGATGGTGAGGAACTCTAGCAGGGCTGGCCATGCATGGAGATCGAGGATGCCAAGCAGAGAAGACAAGTCGAGGACACTTCGGTGGAGAAGACTAAAGGAGCCGTGGCGGAGAAGATCGAGCGGCCCCTACCGAAGAAGGCGATACTTGAAGTGGCAACTTTGGGAAAGTGTTTTGTGCGGAAGTCTAGGTTACAAGTAACATTTTTTATTGGTCTTGGGCCACTCTTTCATCAGGCGGTAACTTACGTGTCTCGCCTCTGAAAATTGGTTTTCCTAGATGGGCTTTTTAATTGATCCATCTCTATAAATAAGGTATTTATAGAGACGACCCCCTTAAGAAGCTTGCCTCTGAAAATCAAATTTTGGAGGTGAGAATATCATGTTACTTTCTTCTAAAATCATTTACAGAGATTGTTGAACTAAAGTGCATCATCTGAAAATAAAAAAAATATATTATCTCCTAAAATTGTTTCTGTAGTAGCAATGTGTCGCGGGGTCGGAACCGCGGCAAGCATTGTTGTTCGTGTTAATGTCAGAGTGCGTGCCTTCGGTGGCTCGGGTGGACTAAAGAACACAAGAATCATAAAGGGGATGCAACGGTTTATCCTAGTTCAGGCCAATCAATGCCCTACGTCCAGCAGCTGATGATCCTTATACCCAAGAGCACCCAAAATCTGGGGGTTACAGTAGAGTGTATAGGAGAAAAAGAGAGATTTGGTAGGGGATCGCTCGATGCGGATCCTAGGGACGCCTCGCCGTCGGTGGAGCCTTCCCCCTCGCCGGAGAGGAGGAAGACGACACATGCGGTGGAGGAGGTCTCAGTGCCCCTCTCTGGGTTGCTCTGCTCTCGGTACAGAGCTCAAGTGGAACAGTGAGGATGCGAATGATCTGTGTGGAATCGTCCTCCCCGCTCTTAGGATCTGACCTCCCCCTTATATTCAGACGTAGGCCGTACATGGCGGTTTGGAGGAGTTGAGCCTATGGTCTACATGCGCCGGAGTCCAGGAGGGTCTTGCAGCGACATCGTGTGGACCGTGGTGATGTCATGGAAACGAAAAAGATCTAGACGTCGTCCGACTGCTCTGTTCTGACAAACTGAGTGTCAGGCTGTGTCGGCTTGGACCAGACTCCCCCATGTGCACTTTCTAGAGGCTTCTTTGTGGCGAAGGAGGCTGGCTCGAGAGGCTGATGTGCGGGCCCAGGAGCCCCCGATCCCCTGGAGGCCACGGAGGAGTTTGTCTTCTTACGCCACACCTCGTGCGTGACCCTGTCTGAGAAGTGGTTGATAGAGCCGTGCCCGTAGGGCAGCGCCTGGGAGCCCCGAGCCTTGGTGGCTCGGGGTGTACCATCTCGTGCCTGGGCCTTGGCTGGTGCCGGAGGCCGGGAGGGAGCCAAGGATTGGGTCTAGGCTTCCGTTGATCGGAGCCTAAAGCTCGGGCGAGCCCCTGAGCCTTGAGCGGAAGCGGTGGTTGCGCTCGGGCTCGGCCTGATTCCTTGGCCTAAGGGTACGCGCGAGCGTATCCGATGGGTATATCACTCGAGCCCCTGGGCAATCCTGAAAGGGTCGATCGGGGGGTCTCTCGGTCAGGAACCTTTGATCCCGCGGCTTAACATACCTATATGTTAGGATCTCATCATGATGCAAATGGATTTCTAACTATGGCTGAAAATCGATGCCTAACAGCCTAGAGTGACATTCATCTATTTAATGAGCCTGCATATAAATATGAAATCACTAGTGTCAGTAATCGCAACTGAAAATCGATTTCGATCCATCTGTAGAGATACCTTAAATTCTTGAGGCGGTCCATCACACTAGACACCCCCCTAGAAATGGAAGACATTTCAAAAGGCCATCCAGAGACATTTTTAGGGGTGGTTTTTTTGTCAACCATGGGTACAGAAAAGGAGACGCCTTTGAAAGGCTTTATGTATTAGCGAATTTTATGTCGAAAAGAATATATGTATGTGTTACTTGAATGTTTTATTTAAATGTTACAAATATTGAGAGTTACCAGTTTCAGATTGTATTGTACCCTCAGATTTTTTAGATTTTTAATGTAAATATGAAAGTTTTAAGGATTTGCGCTTTCAAATTCAACAATGATCCTATTGATACTCTTTCTGGTTAAGAGAAAAAGAAAAAGAAAAGCACATATCTAATATATATACTACAACTGCTTGAAATCGAGATCGATTTTAGTAGCAGCTCTTCTTGCCCTATCAAAGCATTTGTGTTCGGATTAGCTGTGTTCTGCGGCTTAGAATGAGACAAGCCGGCCAGGCTAAGGAGACAAGCGCGGGAGTGGAGCGGCGAGGTGTTGCTAGGCCTCTGCAGCCGTGGGTGGAGGAGGATAGTGTTGGGCGGGAGGAGTATAGGAGGATAGCCGCACACGGACAGTCTGGCGAAATCAGGTTAGCACGGTAAGTGGAGCGGGGTCAAACACGGCAACCATGAGGTGCCAAGGGCAGAGGTCGACCGACGGTAAGACATATCTCAGGTGAACTGCGTAAGACATATGTTAAAGAACAACATAAGAGCATCAATAGTTCAAATAAAAATTAGTAAATCGATGAGTTTTTAAAGTAGCTAAAAAATTGAGAGCATATTTGTTGGGTTCCTCTATCAGTTTCCAAAAATATCGCTCCTATAATATTTAAAACAATTTTGCGTCAGGAATCTCGGACTATTTTAAAGTCAATGAAACCACTTTTATACTTTCTTTGTCTCTTGTACATTCGCATTGAGAGCTCTGTCCTACTCCCTATTCTTCCCCACGTTCTTCCACCTCGAAATTAGCCAATCGATACGCGTGCGCGTGGTTGAGAAGATTTTCCCACAAAGATTGAGAGTTGTAGGACAGCTGTTTTTAGTCTTGCAAAAAAAATTAAGATTAGAAGTGGATTTTGGAAACTCTGGAGGATGCTCTAAGGTAGAAGACAAGGATAGAATATGACAAGAACCATCCGATCTAAATCTAATGATCTTAATGCATTGCCACCCACCACCCCCAAAAACATTCCAACAAAAATGTGTCCACACTATAGCAATTCTGGAAGAAAAGTGGCTGGCTTGAGGCTCACCTGTCTTTTGTTTTATAAGATAATAGAACAAATTTCTAGACCTATCTTTTGTTTTTGGTGGAGATATCACAAGAGGATTGAAGATTAAGTGTTATGGTGGTGGTTCTTAGTGGAGCAGTATCGTTTTTGTTTCTGTAACCGGATTTCATCTTTGGCCACACACATTCACCAGTTGAATGTTGGAGGCCGGATATTTTTTTTCATGATAATTAAAAAAAGACTCTACCTGTCTTTTGTTGGCTTGGCCGCAAAAAAAAAAATAACTCCGTCAACAAAAAAACGTGACACCGTTAACTGGAAGGAAAGTGGCTGGCTTGAGGCTCCTTTGTCTCTACCTGTCTTTTGTTTTATAAGATAATAGAACGAATTTCTAGACCTATCTTTTGTTTTTTGTGGAGATATCACAAGAGGATTGAAGATTAAGTGTTATGGTGGTGGCTCTTAGTGGAGCAGTATCGTTTTTGTTTCTGTAACCGGATTTCATCTTTGGCCTCTTGCTTGGCCACACACATTCACCAGTTGAATGTTGGAGGCCGGATATTTTTTTTTTCTTGATAATTAAAAAAAAGACTCTACCTGTCTTTTGTTGGCTTGGCCGAAAAAAAAAGGCAGACAACTCCGTCAACAAAAAACGCGACACCGTCAACCGTCAACTCCGAGTGAGTTTCCAACAAACGAAAAACCTTGCGCGCCACGCCGCCGCCACTGCAAAAACTCTGTTCCTTGAGGCGACAGTGCGGCAATTTGAGGGGCTGGAGGACGCCGACGACGTGCTCGTCAACTCATTCCACGGGATCGAACCCAAGGTGAGCCCACCGTGACCACGGCCGGCACCTGTTTGTTGTCTTGCTCAAGTGAATTTTCGGTGCTGCTTGCACATACTCTGTTTTTTCTTATAGATAGAAACGTTAAGATTCGTCCATAGTCATGTTTCTTTACTGAATAATCGATGATTGGTCTGTTTGTTGTGATTCTTTGATTCCACTTCACCATCATAAGATTGATTTTCTTTTTGACGCATTTTCATTGTTAATAACTGAGCAGGAGGCAGATTATATGGCACTAACATGGCATGCAAAGACAATAGGCCCAACCTTGCCATCATTTTATCTTGATGATGACCGTTTGCCGTTGAACAAGACTTACGGTTTCGACCTCTTCAACAGCAGCGAGTCATGTCTGGCTTGGCTTGACAAGCAGCTTCCGTGTTCTGTAGTTCTTGTATCCTATGGTACTGTCTCTGATTATGATGAAGCACAGTTAGAAGAGCTTGGCAATGGATTGTATAATTCTGGCAAACCATTCGTTTGGGTTGTGAGGTCAAATGAAGAACACAAGCTGTCCAATGAACTCCGTGACAAGTGCAAGGAACACGGCCTTATTGTTTCTTGGTGCCCCCAGCTCGAAGTTCTAGCACATAAAGCCACAGGTATGGGGAATGGTTATTCTTATACATATAATGGAATATGAGACAAAGTTGATAAGAAATATAAAATTTAGTTGCATACTTTTAATATGCAGGTTGTTTCTTCACACATTGTGGATGGAACTCGACACTAGAAGCAATTGCTAATGGTGTGCCAATGGTGGCAATACCACACTGGGCAGACCAGCCGACCATATCAAAATACATGGAGAGCATGTGGGGCTTGGGTGTCCGGGTGCGCAGTGATGAGAAAGGCTTGGTAACGAGGGACGAAGTGGAAAAGTGCATCAAGGATGTTATGGATGGGGATACAAAGGATAAGTATAGGATGAATGCCACTATGTGGATGCAAAAGGCCAAGGAAGCCATGCTGAATGGAGGGAGCTCGGACAAGAATATTACTGAATTCGCGGCAAAGTATTCATCAAATAAGTTTTCAAAGATAGTGCATTAGTTACTTTCGGTCTTTGTGGATTGTATGTGTTACTGTATGTTACATTATGTCTAGGGGTTGTAGGTGCCACTTTGTGATACATACATGGAAAATGCTTCTGTGCACTAGTACTCTAATGAAATAGGGATCTTCCGGATACAAAAATATATATACTATTATGCTGCATTTGAAACGTTGTAAGCGTACAACTTTTTTTTTTTTAAAAAGAGAGCATTATCCTGTGCCTCGTAAATGTTAAGTTCACTACAGGAAGACGGAGTAGTAGTGGTAAAATTGGGTGGCGAAATTTATCTTTGCCACTAATGTGCATACTATTTGTGACAAAACTAGTTCCCATCACTACTACGTTGGTAATTAATGGAAAAATACTAATTCGCCACAGAAAGCATCATTAGTGGCAAATCGAGTGGTGAAACATTGCTTTGCCACTATTTAACAAGATATCTATGGCAAAAAAGTGTTTACCTCACTGATATAACAATTATTAGTGGCAAAAAAGTTATCGCCGCAGGACTCACAATTAGTGAGAAAATATTTTGGCAAAGTTATCGCCATACTATTTGTGAAAAAACTAGTTTTGATCACTCTTATGTCGGTTATTAGTGAAAAAAATATTAACTCGCCACAAAAAAAACATCTTTAGTGGGGCCTTGTTTAGATTGCAAGTTTTTTCACTCTCTCTCCATCACATCAAATCTTTGGACACATGCATGGAGTATTAAATATAGATTAAAAAATAACTAATTACACAGTTTGATTGTAAATTATGAGACGAATCTTTTGAGCCTAGTTAGACCATGATTGGACAATAATTGTCAAATACAAACGAAAGTGCTACCGTGCCGAATACTGATTCCTAACCCCAATCTAAACCAGGCCTGGCATATCGAGTAGCGAAACATTATTCTGCCACTATTTTATCAAGATATATGTGGCAAAAAGTATTACCTCATATCTCCCATACTATTTGACTACACCCTCCATTCCCTTATACAAGGCGTGAGCACTTTTTTGGTTTTTACCGTAATATAGTTGGCGGGCTGGCTAATCGAGGCAGGTAATTACTAGCGTAAATAGAAGCGAACCGGTCGTTTGCATGCAACGGCCCCCTCTGTTCAATACTGCTAGGCAAAATCTGTGCTAGACACTGCTAGCCTACAACGGAACAAGCAATCAGCTTCGCAAGCTGGCGGCGCGGGTGATTAATTCCAATAAGCTGAGTTAATATGCACTCCCTCCGTGTCCTTAAAAAAGTCATTTTGAGCATCGATACGGTCTCCAAAAAATAACTTTAACCGCTAATTTTTGCTATAAAATATTAATAAAATATGGTCAATATATACATTTATAAAACTACATTTCAAGATGAATCTACTTGCATCACTTTCATATTTTCAACCTAAACCGAAAAAAAATTATTTTTAGTCAAAGTTTAAAATATTAGACTTAAAATAAACTGAAAACGACTTTCTTAAGGAACATGGAGGAAGAACACAGTATCGCCAAGCTTTCTTGGTATCTGGAAACTCCCTTCTCACGGCGTGTAATGCGAGAAAATTAACTACGGTACGTGATTCCCAAAACGCGGCTCGAACCGCGTTCGCACAATCACGACCCAAACACGGTCCTAAACACTACCTAAGTTGTGTCCCTGCTCGAATATGACAAAAAAGATAATGAATGTATGCACTAGCAAGGCCATTTCCCTTCGCTACTCGGCCGCTGCACGCCTGCTGCATATGCTCGCCTCACTAGGTTAGACCTCCGCTGGCACCACCGATGCGCAGGCTTGCCGCCTCGCGGATCAGGGCGTTGATGGTTCGTGTCGGATAGGGCAGGCACGGTTCATCTGCCGGTGGCGGCGGCATCACCGGGAGCCCGGGATGGACAGATAGGCAGACCACATTGGAGCATATGGACTACAAGTACATGACTACATGCTTGCCCTACCGGCCCAAATAACGATTGTCAAGGACCCGATGAATGCGGATGCTCATTGTCGGTGTTTTAAGAACCGACGAATAAATTTAGCGCCGCGCTGCTCAAGGGAGTCGATGGCTAGCTCTCACGACACAGAGAAATTATACTAGTTTAGGACGAAGCCCTACGTCCAGTGCCGGGGATTGTGAGTACATGTTCCTAAATGTCAAAGTGCTCCAATTGGCATACAACAGGGGGTATGCAAACTAAGGTTCTACTGGTAGAAGGGATTTGAGGTAGGAGAAATCGATTGTCTTGGAAGAAGGCCTGGCTCCCCTTATATAGCCACGGGGGCAGGTTACATGCAGAAGTATGGAGTTCTCCTGACTTGAGTGGCTAGGAGCCCGAGGGAGGGAGAAACTAGTAAGCTTGGCCGGCAATCCTGCTAGTCTTGTCAACACGTCCGGGCATGGTCGTCGTGAGTGTGCTCCTTACGCCAAGGTATAACGTATAGTGGTGGAACTATGCCGGTTGTGGCGGCACTGTGCCGGCCATGGCGGCGCCACGGGAGTGGTGGTTGTTTACCAACTCCCCTGTGCGGCATGAGTTCATTGTGGGTGTCGTGGTCTCCGTCCTGGCGTCCGCTTCTCCGGGGAGGAGTCGTGATGTCACTGTATGGGGAGGACAGGTGTCCCTCGCGGGCCTCCTGCTCCCTTGGTCGTGGCTCTGTTGTCCCAATCTCCCGTGGTTGGGTTAGGGTCATAGGATCCGGTTAGAGTGGGAGAGCTGGCTCCCGGTCATGGTGCCCATGCCGTAGTGGGTGTGCTCATACGCCCATCCATCTGGCTGGACGGGATGTGGGCGGTGCTAAGCCACACGGGGTGGCGTCAGTGAGTCCTGGTGTTGTCTTCTCCGGCAGTGGAGTGCTGCCCAAGGAATTGATAGACACTGAACTGCTTTCATTCAATCATTCATTAACATTTAGTATATAAGGTTCTGAGCTGCTGACAACTCCTGCGCTTCCATGATTATGCGACTAGTGGACAAAATTTAGCAGGACATTTTCTTCCATTACAGCACATTTCCTCTACAACGGCTTGGATAAGCGGCTTGTCTCCTTGTGACCTTGGAGCATCCCGTCCATGAGCGGTTCGTCTGATCGTCTCCGAGCGGTTCGTCCGATCGTCTCCGAGCAGCATTCTATCCACGAGTGGCTCACTCTCCGAGCGGTAAGATAGATGCTGACGATGGCGGCCATGGCACCGATCTCAACACAGTCAGGGAAGACGAGCAATGGCAAGAGCAGAGGAGCTGAAGGCTAGAAGGTGGAGGAAGGAGGGTTGGGGGCGTCACAATCTTGGAGGAGCGCTGTTCGGTTGTTAGTATACTCCCTCCGTACCTGTAAAGGAAGACGTTTTGGACATGATTGTGCTTACCAAGGAGTGATTAATTAGGAGGTATTTTTCCATGTCTGCCCCTATTTAAAAACGGTTGCGGGTGCATTCCATATGAGAAACAACCATAGTTCAGACGGCTAGTGCAGCGAGTGTTGGCCCTGCGGACCCTGGTTCGAAACTTGGCGGGCGCCTTTTTTTTGTTACGATTTTGCATGGCACAGTTTTGGCCCTGCGTGTCGCGTGCGGTATGGCTGCATGGATTGCGGATTTGAATCTCCTGGGCATGCTGCGCGCGCTGAGCCGCTTGAGCGCATTCGTGCTCGCGTTTGTGCACTGTTTGGCCCTGCGTGTCGCGTGCGGTGTGGCTGCATGGCGCGCGGTTTTGAATCTGCTGGACGTGCTACGCGCGCTGAGCTGCTTGAGCGCGTTTGTGCTTGCGTTTCTGGGCGAGTCCGGCGCCATGTTTTCGTTGGTTTTTCACATGCAAATGAATTTTTGCGGTGGCGCCACGGATTCTATTTTTTGCGCTCGATAGCTCCGACGTTCCATGTTCCACCGTGCCTATTTTAACGGAGTCTTTCCCCCGGCCTGAGCTCTTTCCAATACCGTACTTCATCTCCTCACTTTCCCTCTCTTCTCTTCACTACCGCATGCAATGGCTGATCCTAGAGTTGTTGCCTTTGATCTGAACGTTCGCTTAGAAGAAGATGACAACGGCAATCTTTCCTTCGATCTCAACGAGCCAATATTGGAGTCCGGCAACGACAATGGTAATCACCTCTCTTGTTTGAGTTTGTTGTTTCCCTCAAGCGCCATCTTTTCTGATTTTTTGTTTCATTTTTGGACAGGATTTGATTTGAACTTGCCATTAGATGAATATGGTGCGGTTGACTTTGATTACATACAAAACCTCGCTGGTAATTTTTTTAGTTTGTTCTTTCCTTTTTTTGATTATTTTTTTATGTAATCCGTGGCTAACAAGAAGAATGTTCTTTTTTTTAATAGAACAAGATGTTGAGGTTCCCGTTGAAGTACACCATAGAAGGAAGGACATGACAGAAGAAGTCACAAGACAAGTGTACCAAGCATTGTTAGCTAGAAGCAAGAATGGGACACTAGGCAAGAAGGATACAAGAATAGTTGCTGATCAATTTGGAGTGCACATTCCGTCAGTTCAACGCTTATGGAAGCGAGGTAAACACCAACTTGCTCATAACATTCCTGTTGTGGTTGCAAGTAAAAAGAAGGGTAGATGTGGCCGCAAGGCAGTCCCTCATGATTTGGAACAATTGCGCAACATTCCTCTGAAACAAAGAATGACCATAGAAGATGTGTCTAGTAAACTTGGTATGAGCAAAACTAGGATACAAAGGTATTTGAAGAAAGGTTTGCTTAGGTGTCACTCTAGTAGCATCAAACCATACCTCACATATACTAACAAGAAGACTAGGTTGAAGTGGTGTGTTGACATGATTGAGCAGGGTTTGCATGGTGATCCAAGATTTAAGGATTTTTTTGATTTAGTGTTCATTGATGAAAAATGGTTCTACCTCTCTCAAAAATCTGAAAAATATTACTTGCTACCCGAGGAAGACGAACCACATCGCACTTGTAAAAACAAGAATTACATCCCTAGGCTAATGTTCTTGTGTGATTGTGCTCGGCCAAGGTTTAGGAATGGAGAACAGTGTTTTTGATTGAAAAATAGGTTGTTTTCCACTTGTCACTTATGAGCATGCTGTTAGAAGAAGTCACAATCGTCTTCGTGGAGAACAAGTAATTAAGCCAATTACTTCAATCACAAGAGAGGAGATTAGAGATTTCATGGTAAACAATGTGCTGCCTGCCATTCGAGCCAAATGGCCAAGAGAAGATGTGAACAAGACAATTTTCATACAACAAGATAATGCACCTTCCCATTTAAAAGTGGTTGATCCTATTTTTTGTGGGGCTGCTAAGCAAGAAGGGTTTGACATTCGCCTCATTTGTCAACCACCAAATTCTCCGGATTTTAACATTTTAGACTTGGGGGTTTTTTGAGCTATTCAAGCTATTCAATATAAGAAGGATGCAAAAACAATAAAAGATCTAGTTCCAACAGTCCAACAGGTAAATTGATCAATTGTTTACTTGTTCCATTGTTTCTTGAACAACTAATATATTCATTGATTGAATTTTTGAACACATGTTTTGTAGGCATTCTTAGAGTACTCTCCATGGAAAGCAAACAGGATTTTTGTAACACTTCAGAGTGTTTTGAGGGAAGCCATGAAAGTTAAAGGGTGCAACAAGTTCAAGATTCCTCACATGCAAAAAGAAAAACTAGAGAAAGAAGATCGGCTGCCATTGCAAATCTCTTGTGAATCTTCCTTGCTAGCCGAAGCAATTGCTAGCCTTCCTGCAGCAAATTAGAAGAAGAATATTAGAAGATGCAAGCATGTTAGTCTTTGCAGCATGCTAGCCGAAGCAATTGCTAGCCCAAAGCAAGAATATTACTAGCAAATTAGTTTTTGCATACCTATTAGGTCGATTGAATGAGACATGTACCTTACTGTTCTTTCTTTGCATCTTGCTTCATCTTTGCTTCTTCCAACTTCTTCATATTGTAGATCTCGTCCAACTTCTTGATAACGTGCTCAGGAAGAAGTATTGTGTCACCATCCATTTGAAGCTTCTCCACATCAGGAATTAGAGCTCACAATCAAATTTTTCTATGCCACCAAGTATCCATGCTGTGAGATCGTAGTCTCTGTGTACACACTACTAGAGAACAGACTTTAGAACATTGTCCCAATTTGGCATTAGCCTCGGCATTTTTTGCCCCCGGGACTAAAGGTTCCTGCCCAACGGTCATCCGCGGGGCAGGGATCTTTAGTCCCGGATGGTATTACCAACCGGGACTAAAGGTTTATATTTAGTCCCGGTTGGTAATTCCAGCCGGGACTAAAGCTTTTAGTCCCGGTTTGGGTGATGCCCCGGGAATAATGATTAATCTTTAGTCCCAGTTTGGCCTCCTAACCGGGACTAATTATCCTGGCCTATAGACCAGCTCATTTCTTCCTCCCCGAGCCTGAGTCATTCCATTCAAACTCACTACCTCTGTTCTTCAGCTTGCTGTTGTTCTTGCTCTCTCCCCCTCCATTGGTGTTGCTCTTCGATTTTGGAGGTAACAAACTTAATTCTCTTATGTTTTATCAGTAGCTTATCTCATTTTGCGATGTAGATGCATGTGTAACTTTATATGTTGGACTTTATTATGATTTTATATATCATTTTTAGCTCAAAATCACATGATGATTTGCATATATGTCTGGATAAACAAAAGTGAAATTAGTTCATCAAAATCACGCCTCGCTCGTCCTCGCTGGAGCACGCGCCATCCTCGTTCCCGGCGGCTTATGTGATCTTAGAATTAATTTTTCCATGAAATGAAAAACTTAGAAAATTGTTAGAAAATTGTAGAAAATTTATACTAGTTGAACTTGCAGACCGTGTTCAGCTCGGCGAGCATGTTCTCTGCCAAGCAGTAACGGACGTTAAGGAGGAGCTTTGATTTTACGAGGGAGAGCGGCAACGGTCGTGGAAGACCTTGTTCCCTTCCTCGTAGAATCGGAGCTCTTCCTTGGCCAAGTACGGTGCCGTCCGGTGGAGAAATGCTCGCCGAGATGATCACATAAGCAAGGTCAACTAGTACGGATGGTTATTTATTGAAACATGTTTTTGAGCTATAATTTGATGGATATTTGATAACTTCAGACCTACAAATGTCATCTACAAATGTTACTATCCTCAGCAACCTAAACGCCCGCGAGGTCGCCGATATCGAGCAGGTCACTTAGAATTATTTTTTCCATGAAATAAAATACATAGAAATCATGCCTTTTATTTTTTAGAATTAATTTTTCCATGAAATGAAAAACTTAGAAAATAGTTAGAAAATTATAGAAAATCCGTACTAGTTGAACTTGCGGACCGTGTTCATCTCGGCGAGCATGTTCTCTGCCGAGCGGTAATGGACGTCAAGGAGAAGCTTTGATTCTACGAGGGAGAGCGGCAACGGTCGTGGAAGACCGTGTAACCTTCCTCGTAGGATGGGAGCTCTTCCTTGACCAAGTACGGTGCCGTCCGGTGGAGAAATGCTCGCCGAGATGATCACATAAGCAAGGTCAACTAGTACGGATGGTTATTTATTGAAACATGTTTTTGAGCTATGTGATTTCTATGTCATTTTTAGCTCAAAATCACATGATGATTTACAATAGTAAAATCACTTGATAGTTTGGTATTTTACTATTATACATAGTACATATTTCATGGTTTAGTTAGATAAATAAATAATTTTAGTTTTGTTTAAATATATTATTTTAGAAAATGTGAAATTTACACTACTTTGCAAAAATAAGTATAGAAAGTAGATGACAACTGGTACCGGATCCTCGGCCTCTCGTTCGGTTGTGAAACGACCTGAGGCCAGAACTCCCTCTCATTATCTGCGGCAAGTGTAAGCAGAAGATTGTGATGGAGTACCGAGTCAAGAGACAGGGACCCAACAAGGGTCGTGTTTTCTACAAGTGCCCGGATCGCGATGTGAGTTTCTTACGCATTTGATTATTATGGCTAATTGACCTACTTTTCTTGAATATTTTTGACTAAATATTTTTTGGCTTTAATTTCAGTGGGAGGGCAATGGATGCGATGGTTGGTACTGGGAGGAAGATTATGCTACATACATGCAGAATTCGGGGGCGCTTGAGGTAGCGGCTGCTGATGATGAGGTAGTGAGCCAGCAGGAGAAGCTTATTGATATTCAACAGAAGAATGATTTATCTGTTTTAGTTGCGTACGGTCACGAAATAATTATGTTACTGAAGTGCATTGTAGTTTTAGTTTGTTTAGTGATAGTTGGGATTGCTTACGTTGTAGCCAGGCTTAGTTAATTAATCAACCGTGTGTGTGTCATTTATGTTGTGTAATAAAATACTTAATTATGTTCAAGGTTTTCATAATTTGTCGTGTAATGTAGATTATGTCACGCCATTGGATGTACAATGCCGATCAGCCGCTCCCAAGACTTTATTGAGGGCGTGCACTATTTCTTAGGTGTGGCTGAGGAAAATAAGCGGGATGGTTTCATGTGCTGTCCATGTGCCATATGTAAGAATTTAAAGGAATATTCAAGCTCAATGAGTCTTCATTCACATTTGCTTAAGTCAGGTTTCATGTCAAACTATATATGTTGGACTAAGCATGGAGAAAGCGGGGTCATGATGGAAGAAGGTGAAGGAGAAGATTTAGACATTGATGACATTATTGCTCAGTATGGTGCCTTTGATGATACTACTAATGGGGGGAGATGAAGAAGAGGTAGCGGCAGAAGATGATCTCGGTGATGCTCTTAGCGATGCCATTCGTGATGCACAACAAGAATGCGAAAGTGAAAAAGAGAAAGTTAAGTTCGAGCGCATGCTTGAGGATCATAGGAAGTTGCTATACCCGACTGGCCGAAGAGGGGCAAAAAAAGTTGGGTACAACACTGGAATTGCTACAGTGGAAGGCAAAGAATGGTGTATCCGACAAGGCATTTGGGAATTTATTGAACCTCATAAAGAAGATGCTTCCAAAGCCAAATGAATTGCCCACCACTACATACAAAGCAAAAAAGGTTGTCTGCCCTTTGAGATTAAAAATCCAGAAGATACATGCATGTCCTAATGACTGCATCCTCTACCATGGCAATGAATACGAGAATTTGGATGAATGCCTGATATGTAAAGCAGCGCGGTATAAGATCAGGCACGATGATCCTGGTGACGTCGATGGTGAACAACGTCCTAGAAAGAAAATCTCTGCCAAGGTTATGTGGTATGCTCCTATAATACCACGCTTAAAACATTTGTTCAAAAATAAAGACCATGCAAAGTTGTTGCGGTGGCATAAAGAAGACCATAAGGTAGACAATATGCTGAGACACCTAGCTGATGGGTCCCATTGGAGAGCGATAGATAGGGAATTTCCAGAGTTTGCAAATGAGGCTAGAAACTTAAGGTTCGTCCTTAAGTACAGATGGTATGAATCCTTTTGGGGAGCAGAGCACTAGTCATAGCACTTGGCCAGTTACTCTATGTATCTACAACCTTCCTCCATGGTTATGCATGAAGCGGAAGTTCATTATGATGCTTGATCCTCATCCAAGGTCCGAGGCAACCTGGCAACGATATTGATGTCTATCTGAAGCCATTAGTTGAAGAACTTCTAGTTTTATGGAACAAACCAGGTGTACGTGTCTAGGATGAGTACAAAAAAGAACACTTTGACCTACGAGCAATGTTGTTCGTAACAATCAATGATTGGCCTGCTTTAAGTAATCTTTCAGGTCAGACAAACAAAGGATATAATGCATGCACACATTGTTTTGATGACCTTGATAGTATATATTTGAAAAGATGTCAAAAGGTCGTGTACCTTGGCCATCAGTCGATTCCTTCCTTTAAATCACCAAGTAAGAAAGAAAGGTAAGCATTTTAAAGGTAAGCCAGACCACAGGAAGAAGCCTCATAACCGAACCAGGGAAGATGTACTCGCAATGGTCAAGGATGTGAAAGTAGTATTTGGAAACGGACAAGGCAGCGAATCTGTTCCCAAAGATGCTAAGGGACACGCACCCATGTGGAAGAAGTCCATCTTTTGGGAGCTACCCTATTGGCAAGTCCTAGAGGTCCGCAACGCAATCGACGTGATGCACCTGACAAAGAATCTTTGTGTAAACCTATTAGGATTCATGGGTGTGTACAGGAAGCCAAAGGATTCACTTGAAGCACGCCAGGACTTGCAGGGCATGAAAGAACGAGACAACCTTCATCCAGAGAAGACAGATGATGGACGTCATTACTGAAGTCCTGCTAGCTACACGCTTAGCAAAGAAGAGAGGGACAGCATGTTCGAATGTCTAAGCAGCATCAAGGTCCCATCGGGATTCTCCTCCAATATAAAGGGTATAATAAATGTGCTAGAGAAGAAATTCCTAAACTTAAAGTCCCACGACTGCCACGTGCTTATGACGCAATTGCTTCCAGTTGCTTTAAGAGGAATTCTACCTCCACATGTACGTCTAGCCACCGTGAAGCTATGTGCATTCCTCAATGCAATTTCTTAGAAGGCAATCAATCCAGTGGGACTAGCTACTCTACAGAATGATGTGGTTCAATGTCTTGTCAGCTTTGAGTTGGTGTTCCCTCCATCCTTCTTTAATATCATGACACACCTAGTTCATTTGGTGAAGGAGATTAGTATTCTTGGACCTGTGTTCTTATATAACATGTTCCCCTTTGAGAGGTTTATGGGAGTCTTGAAGAAATATGTGAAAGTCCATTCTAAGCCTGAAGGAAGCATCGCCTAGGGCTATGGAACAGAGGAGGTCATTGAGTTTTGTGTTGACTTTATTCCTGACCTTGCCCCGATTGGCGTTCCTGACTCGCGACACAAGGGGAGACTCAGTGGTAAAGGAACTTTAGGGAAGAAAACATATATTGGCATGGAAGATGATTATTTCAATAAAGCACACTACACGGTTCTTCAGAACTCGTCATTGGTGCATCCGTACATCGAGATACATAAGGAGTTCTTACGATCCAAGTTTCCAGGGAAGATTGAAGCTTGGATTAGGCGTCAGCACATGGAAAGTTTTAGTGGTTGGTTGCGAAAAGAATGTCAAGGCAATGACAATGTTGATGAGCAACTGTATTTATTGGCTAGGCAACCATCATGGCATATCCTCACGTACCAAGGGTATGAGATAAATGGGAATACATTTTACACAGTTGCCCAAGATAAAAGGAGCACCAATCAAAATAGTGGTGTTCGCATAGATGGTACAGATCCAAATGGGAATATATAAACATATTATGGCCGCATAGAAGATATATGGGAACTAGACTACGCACCTAATTTTAAAGTCCCTTTGTTCCGGTGCCAATGGGTAAAGCTGACCAGAGGAGGGGTAACAATCGACAAAGAGTATGGAATGACAACAGTGGACCTCAACAATATTGGGTACAAAGACGAACCATTCGTCCTTGCTGCCGATGTGAGTCAGATGTTCTATGTGAAAGACATGTCTACAAAATCAAAGAGAGGAAAAAACGAAGACATCAACTCAATGATCAATGAGCCAAAGCGCCACATAGTTCTTTCTAGGAAAATAAATATAGTGGGAATTGAAGACAAGTGAGACATGTCAGAAGATTATGAAAGAAATGTCCGAATTCCACCCTTCATAGTGAAGAAAGATCCAAGCATCATGTTAAATGATGAAGACACTCCATGGTTACAACAAGATCATAACCAAGGGTCATACGTCAAGAAGAAATTCACTGTTGTGCCCGCATGATACAATGATGCACTGTTGTGACATAGTTTTAAAAAGTCTATATGAGATTCAAGAATTTATGACTAGTGTTTAATAAAACTTTCTCAAATGGGAAAATGAGCTATGTAACAATTGTAGATCTTGCTGAGATGATCAAACTTGGTATTCAGAGATTTTTCATCTGAGGTCATTTACTGTCTCATTTGAGCAAGTTTGACCAAGTCAAATTTGGTCAAATAAAAAAACAACACTTTGACTCTAGTATTATAGACTCTAAATGACTTCAAATTCAAAAGTTTTGAATACCACGTTTGTTAAAATCATCAAGATCTATAATTGTTGTTTTGGTCAACTTTCCATTTGAGATAGTTTGGACGGTTCAAATTTATGATTTTTAAATTTGGACGCTTACAAACTAGTTTTCGGAATCCTAGATTGTCTCAAATTGAAAAGTTTTGAATACCAAGTTTGTTCAGCTCTTCAAGATATACAATCCTTATATAGGCTATTTTTTTATTTGACAAAGTTTGAACAAAATGTAGTTCAAATTTCACAAGTGTGTGACATAGTTTTAGAAAGTCTGTGAGATTCAAGAATTTATGACTAGTGTTTGATAAAACTTTCTTAAATGGGAAAATGAGCTATGTAACAATTGTAGATCTTGCTGAGATGATCAAAATTGGTATTCAGAGATTTTTCATCTGAGGTCATTTAGTGTCTCATTTTAGCAAGTTTGACCAAGTCAAATTTGGTCAAATGAAAAAACAACACTTTGACTCTAGTATTATAGACTCTAAATGACTTCAAATTAAAAAGTTTTGAATACCACGTTTGTTAAAATCATCAAGATCTACAATTGTTGTTTTGGTCAACTTTCCATTTGAGATAGTTTGGATGGTTCAAATTTGTGATTTTTAAATTTTAACGCCTACAAACTAGTTTTCGGAATCCTAGATTGTCTCAAATTGAAAAGTTTTGAATACCAATTTTGTTCAGCTCTTCAAGATATACAATCCTTATATAGGCTATTTTTTCATTTGACAAAGTTTGAACAAAATGTAGTTCAAATTTCATAAGTGTGTGACATAGTTTTAGAAAGTCTGTGAGATTCAAGAATTTATGACTAGTGTTTGATAAAACTTTCTTAAATGGGAAAATGAGCTATGTAACAATTGTAGATCTTGCTGAGATGATCAAAATTGGTATTCAGAGATTTTTCATCTGAGGTCATTTAGTGTCTCATTTGAGCAAGTTTGACCAAGTCAAATTTAGTCAAATAAAAAAACAACACTTTGACTGTAGTATTATGAACTCTAAATGACTTCAAATTGAAAAGTTTTGAATACAAAGTTTGTTAAAATCATCAAGATCTACAATTGTTGTTTTGGTCAACTTTCCATTTGAGATAGTTTGGACGGTTCAAATTTGTGATTTTTAAATTTCGACGTCTACAAACTAGTTTTCAGAACCCTAGATTGTCTCAAATTGAAAAGTTTTGAATACAAAGTTTGTTCAGCTCATCAAGATATACAATTGTTGTTTTGGTCAACTTTCCATTTGAGAAAGTTTAGATGATTCAAATTTGTGATTTTTAAATTTCGACGCCTACAAACTAGTTTTCGGAACCCTAGATTGTCTCAAATTGAAAAGTTTTGCATATTAAGTTTGTTCAACTCATCAAGATATACAATCCTTATATAGGTCATTTTTTCATTTGAAAAAGTTGTAGAACAAAAATACTATATTTTCTTTATTTTTATAGGTTCAACAAAAATTTCCTGTCATGTTGGTCAAAAAATCGAGAAAAAATTGAAACATTGACGTTACAATAATGTGATAATAAATTTCCTATCGAATAATATTAGTTTTATTAATTTTAAGTTACAAATATATTTTTGCATTAACAAAATACTTAGTATTAGTAACATTTATATTCTATATTCATAAAAGAAATTAAAAACTTTAGGTTACAAAATTTTCCTATTTACAAAAAATAATTATTTAATCAATAGTATTTTTTAAAATAAATATTGCATACATATATATGTACTTAATTATTTCTATGTGTATATATACATGTACTTAATTATTTCCATGTGTTGAGAGAGAGAGAAAATTGTATCTAGAGAGACATTCTATGTGTTATCACATGCATATCTAGAGATATATACATATGCACTTATTCTATGTGTTGAGAGAGAGAGAAAATTGTATCATTCTATGTGTATATATACATGTACTTATTTCCATGTTTTTGGATCGAAAGTGTTTTTGATTCGATTCCAAAGCCTATACCTTATTATTGTTTATCCTTATGAAATATTATGTGTTATTATATTTAATTGGATTTAGTAATTCTATATGTGTTATCACATGTACTTATGTTATGTGCCATAGTAATTCTATCTATGTGTTATCTTGAAGATACAAATGGCTGCTCCGGATGATAACTTGAATGATGACATAATGGTGGATATTATCAACGCCGGCACCAATGCGGATGTACATGACACGAGTCAGTACTTTGCTGATTATAAGGATATCCTGAATATCCCGGTGGTTGAAGATCAACAAATTGTCGCGCAAGAAAATACTAGCGAGGTATATTCGATTATCTATCATCTCTTATAGATGCATGCGTACGTATATTTGTTGTTAATCGTTGTTTTTCTACTCATGTAGCCGGTCTCTGGATCTACATCAACCACCGGCAAGAGTAGGAAAGTCCGAGGGCCGAAAAAGCCATTAGAGGGCCGTTTCATAATATCAGAATTCGACACCGACACCGGCAAACCATTGGGACCACATGCTCAGACATATGTCAATCAATGTGGGTTCATTATAAGGGATAGGATCCCAGTTAGTGCTCGTGAATGGAAGCAGAAGATATCCGCTCCTAATGTTAGTTTTGTATCTGATCATGACAAGAACCTAGCTTGGAGAGATATCACTTAGCATTTCACATTACAAGCAGATGATGCTTTGAAGGAGCTAGTGAGGGATTGGACAATGAAGAAGATGGCAACATTGTTCTAGAGTTGGAAGAAGACATTGTATAAAAAGTTTATCTTGAAGAATGAAACGCTGAATTTCAATGCTAAGGCGTTTGTCAAGTTGGAGTCCCATTGGGATGACTTCGTACAATACAAGACATCTCAAGAGAGTGAGGAACGTGTGATGAGGAATCAGCAGAATGCCCAACAGAAGCAATACCATCATCGCATGGGATTAGGTGGTTATAGGAGCGCTATTCCCAAGTGGCAGAACCTAGAAGCAGAGATTACTGCCAAGGGAATCATACTTGAAACAATAGAGAAGAACTAGCCTCAATGCGCGATGAATTGGTTCTACGCTCATGGGGGAAGCCTAGACTTAGACACTGGCAAGCTAATTTTCGGTCAAAAAATTGAGAGCAACACAGAGACTAGCTCGTGCTAGGGAAGAAGCTGATAGTGGTGTTTTCAAGCCCAACAGAGAAAAGGATGAATTGATATATGCCCTAGAGAATCCTGAACACGATGGTCAAACAAGAGGCTATGGGGCGATTCCATGGCTACAAGCATTTCCAACAGACAAGGATACCTATAGAAGCTGCCAGAGAAAGAAGGATGAGGAGGCAGACCGAATCCATGTATTGGAGCAATTTGTTAATGAGTCACGACAAGCATTGCTTGAATCACGTGAACGAGAAAAATCTCTTGAGGCAAGAATGCAGGAGGAGATTAAGAGGCAAGTGTAGCTAGCAATGAGTCAAATGCAATCGCAATCAACACCAGGAGTCACCATTAGCCCTAGTTGGTCAGATGAAAAGCAGTTGTGCTTCCACGGAGTTGCCAGTTATTCAAGATGACGCTGGGTTGTGCTTCTCTGTTGATGACATTACCGAGCCTCTAACAATATGTGAGCTGCACATTCTAGATGGTAATAATGCATCAATCATGGTGGCTGTTGGGGTTGTATCTCCAATAGATCGAACGAAGACACCAAGAATCCATGGATCAGTTATTCAACCTGGATATGCTAGCGTCTCGGTCGATAGAGTGCTCAAAGGTTACAGCAATGTTCCTCTTGACATTGAAGGCGGTGATGGGGAGAAGACACTAGGAGAAGTAGAGAAGACATTTACTCAATGGTGCAAACGCTTCATCATCATTCCTGGGGCGCCACCGCTTCCCCTACCTCACCCTAGGTACGAATGAAAGTGAATGAAATATTATTTTCCATTAATTTTATATTGGCTTCAAAAATAATTGACCCATAACTTGTTTTTGTAGCAGGGTCTCCCCCCAGCCTAGCCCAATCATTCATTCCCCATCTCATCACTGCGTCGTGGGGGGCGAGATGACTTCATCCCCACGGCGATCTCCAACTCCTACACCGGCCCCATCGCCTCCACAACGATCTCCAACTCCTACACCGGCCCCACTGCCTCCACAACGATCTCCAACGCCTCCACGCCGGACTCCAACACCGGCCTCATCACCTCCACGCCGGTCTCCAACATCGCCCCCACCCCCTCCACAGCGACACACTACAAAGACGTCTAAGGTCCCAGCGGTTAAGAAGACCCCAAAAAAAAGAGTTATTTCTCAAGAAATACTTCCTGAAAAGACTGATGAGCAAATAGCAGCTGAAGAAGACAAAAAGGTGAAAGATTTTTTTATAGATATCCAAAAGCAGAGACAAGCAAAGCTTAAGGAGAAGTCGTACTTTTACATACCACGAGATCAACTGAGGCAGAAGGTCGAAGCTCACAAGAAAAAGATGCTTGAAGTTCGTAAGCCTCCGCCACTATCAGACTATGACCGCTCCCTCGTGAAGTCACATGATGCACATAAGAAAAGGAAAAGAGCATCAGGGAAGGATGTCCCACAGCTCGGACAATAGAAGCAACCAATGCAAAATCTTATTTTGTTGCTAATAAATATGGTTCCAACATAGAAGTCTATCGACCAGACAACTCTAGAGAAGTGTCGGTTCAAGACCTTAATGCTTTTTTTGAACTAACTGGTTTAACCTTGGATCACTTGACGGGCAAAGCTCCAATCCAGAACCTGGAAGTTGATACCTGGAAGACTTATAAATTTGGCAAAAGTCTGTATAACCCTGCGGCTCTGAATGAATTGGGTACGCAAATGTACTTGCTCAACAAGTGATACATACAGGCGTGTGGCAGGGGTGAGCAGTGGATCTTTGTCAGATTTAGAGACCATGGCGATGACATCTTACATATTAGTTTTGAAGAATTGCATCAACTATACCACTTGGACGCTCTGGACAAATCAATCATTAGCTCCTTTTGTTTGTAAGTGATTCTTACTTTTATTTAATAAACTCACTTCCATGCGTACGTGTATATAATTATCCTCACATGTAACTTATATTTATATACAGATTCCAGATGTTAGAGCTCCAAAGAATACAAGACACCAGTGTTGGCTTCATTGATCCTTATATCGTATTCAAAACCGATATTATTGTCAAGGAGCACTGGGTATCTGAAGCACAGACGAATATCATGAGGTTCTTTGTGAAGCAGCACAACAAGACAACAATACTTTTTCCCGTACAACATTGAGTAAGTGTTAATAATAATGTAGTCTACACATTTTATGTAATATCAATACAACTTATATGCATGTACGTGTGTGTATAAACCAATACAGGTTTCACTAGATACTCATTGTCATTGAGTTAAACTCAAGTCGGTTAGTAATCTTGGACTCATTGAGAAAAGAGCGGGCACTATACCAAGATATGATAGACATTATCCAGGGGTAATTTCGATCTCTCGCGCACAACTATTATTGAATAGACTTTGCCATAATTTATTAACGATTGTACATTATTGGTCGCACAGGGTTTGAAAAGAGTTTATTCGGTAACACCGCAAGGATTGCAAGGCACCACTTAATGTAGTTGAAATACCAGTAAGTTGTACTATATATACTTCCCCACGTGTTTAATTACTATATCGTACTTCAATTTACGTGTGAGATGATGAGAATAATTTTCTTCTCGTACAGTGGTGTTTGCGGCAGGAACCATGTAATAACTTGTGTGGATACTACGTTTGTGAATTTATCACTGCACACATAAGAAGAACTCCTAAAGATGTCCTCAGAGTACGTATATATCATTTTTATTTATTTATTTTTAAATGAATATATATATATATATGTATTAATACTTTTCCTTTTATTTTAAATGCAAGACTGAATGGTTGAAATAAAGGGTCATGCAAAAAGACCATCTGAAAGCAGTTCAAGAGTCAATAGCAGGATTTCTTCTAGAAAAAGTGTTAAATCCCAACGGCGAGTTCTACTTTGATCCTAAGGAATAAATGATGTAAATTAAATGTTTATTGATATCGTTATTTTTGAGAACAAGATTATGAAAGTGTTGTATATATACATATATATCTATAATATATATAGTTTCATACTTTATTCGAATATAATAATGCTCAAGATGAGAATTAGATGTAATTATATGCGTGCGTGTATTTATATTAGCAGCGTAGAATACGTACATAAAAACATATTATATATTAAACAAATATGTGTAACTGAACTGAAAACAAATTAAACAAAAAAAAGAAAAAGAAAAGGAACCTTTAGTCCCGGTTGGGGTTACCAACCGGGACTAAAGGGTGCGGCCACGTTTGCTCGGCTGGAGGGCCTTTAGTCCCGGTTGGTAACACGAACCGGGACTAAAGGTCCCTCTTTAGTCCCGGCTCGATGACCCGGGATTGAAGGTTCCACCTTTAGTCCCGGGATCGTTGTCCCGGCGCGGTAACCGGAATTAAAGGCCGTTACCGCCCGGGACAACAAGTCCATCCTATAGTAGTGACAATACCGCAACGTGCACACCTGCTAGCTTCACGGCGAGCTTGGTAGCAGCCTTCTTCGTCGTTGTCGGCATGGAACGTGCCGTAGCGAGCACACAGAGACTCCGGCATCACCTCGACGGAGTCCGGCACCACGTTGATGGAGTCCGGCGCCATCTCGACCGAGTCCGGCACCACGTCGACGGAGTACGGCGCCATCTCGACCGAGTCCGGTGCCATCCTGACGGAGTCCGGCACCACGTCGACGGAGTCCGGCGCCATCTCGACCGAGTCCAGTGCCATATCCGAGGCCAGCATGATCTCCGAGTCTGGCGTCATCTCTGAGTCCAGCGCCTCCTCCATGGCGCGAGCGGCCTCCATGGCGCGAGGAAGGAAGGGAGTAGACCGGCGAGTGGCGAGGCACGGCGCGAGGGCGACGAAGACGTGCGGCGCGCGGCGAGGAAGGAAGGCGCGCGGCGCGAGGGCGACGAAGACGTGCGGTGGCGAGTGAAACGAAGAGGCGAGCGCGTGATTAATGCGGACAGAAGCCGAAACGCAGGGGCAATCGCGTCCAAATCCTCCCTTCGAGCGAGCGACGACATCCTTTGAGAAAACGGGCCAAGAGCCTAGGATGTCATCCTTTACGAGTACGGAGGGAGTAGATACGAAGACGAATTTGGACAATTACCATTATATCCTTAAGTAGGTATATCTAATTTTATTAATTATCTTTTTTATTAAATCAATGTAAATAAATAAAAAAAGTACCTAAAAGTACCGGCGGTACTTTTCAAACACTGAGCATCCTTGATTTTTAGTAAGACGAGAAAACACTCCTGTCCAAGGACTCCTAATCCGTATTCTA